>NC_066582.1:256063261-256364719 GCF_024323335.1 Lathyrus oleraceus
AAAGGCCTAAAAATGGTTTGAATGAGTTAGTTGTTTTTGGATTTTTTTTTTGAAGTTTAAGTCAAGTATAGTTAAGTTTATTTACAAGTTTGATTTAAGAAAGAGAAGTTTGAAAATGCAATGGCATAAGGCCAAAGTTTCTACCTTTTTGCAAAGTGGTCAAAGTTTAGAACAAAACAAGTTCCATCAAAGAAGATTTTGAAAAGGGATGGAGAGATTTTGAAATTAAAGAAATAGGGAGAAGATGAAGAGACTAATCCTATACACAAAATTAAAATTTAAGAGTTGAAAAGATCTGACCAAATGGGTAGCAATCCAATAGACAAGAATGTCAATAGAAACCCAGAATTCCCTTGGACATTTAGAAACAAGCAACACACAAATGCACAATTATATTATCTTGAAGAGCAACGACATCAAATAAAGATAGCCACATCCAAGCTTCAGCCACTCCATGATCTTCTTCAAATTAGTCCATGTAACAGATGAATTCCACAAGTCACAGGTTCAAAATAATAGCTTCACAATGATCATGTTGCAGATGAACTCAGAGGGATCTTGAATGATGTGTCAGATGAAGTTTCAAATTACAAGCACTTGGTTTCTCAATAAGTTGGCATTGGCCAAGTCCTTTAGCATAGGAATGTTGCCTAAGTTCTAAGTCCATTTGTCCAAGATCAAGCCAACAATCCACAAAAAAGTTTTTTTTAGGGTTTTTGTTATTATTATGTACATTAATGGTCAAAGACCACACAAACAAGCAAAGTATACACAAACAAGATATATCACACAATATGGTCCAAGTGGACATAGTGAAAATTGCGTTAACATAAACAATTAGAATGATATAAGCAATGGCAAATGAATAAAGGCTAAAATTAAATGACATTAAAGTAAATGGCTTGAAATTAAAAGTTAGTTGTTAATGGGTTAGAAGTTAGTATTGTTTTGCTTTTGCCTTTCATTTTAAGACATTCTTTGGAGAACACTCAACCCACTTATCGCAAGCATGGATCCTTGAGCCAAGACATCTTCCAAAGGAAGGACAAAAGGCCAAGTTTCCACACAATACTATGAAAGAGGTGAGACTTACAATCTCACTAACTAGAATGCTATACCTTTTGTGTCACAAATTTAGCGATATGTTAAGCAATCGTAATTGGACTTATGTAGAAGTCATAACTATTTGAGGTCGGGCAATAGAATTTTGGTGTTAATGCATGTTAGAGACATAGTATAATGGACTATGCTCATGAAACATACCACAAAAAAAATGCAAAAGAGGTGAACTAATCTCATCCATACTCATGTTAATTTTTCAATCAATAGGCCAAATCAGATGAATGCATAAAGAAGGGGAATGAGATGAAGAGGGAGGGGAATGGATCAAAATTCAAATTTGTCAAATGAGGACTTTTACCAAATTAATATCATCCATTCATTTTGGAAGATGGAATGTACATTCCATCAATCCCCTAAATCCAATGATATTAACTTGACAAAGTCAAATCAACTTTGACCAAGGCCCAACAATAAGAGTCAAACACAAACAAGTCATCACAATTGGTCAACAAAATTATTTGGTATTTATTCAAATTAAAAATACTAAAATGAGGCATTTAAATTAAATATGGTTTGTCAAATTCCTAAAACCTCATCAAAACACCAAATAAATGGCCATGAGATTTATCATAGGTCAAACAAGGTCAAAGGACCTTGGAGAAAAAATTTCAGAATTTTTATAGACTTAAAAGTATTTTTAAATAATTTAAATAATTCACAAAATCAATTAAATCATAAAAAATATTAATAATGATCCAAAAAATAATTTTAATTCAGAATATGAAAGAGGAAATTATTTGAAATTTTTTGGTGAAACTCTCATATTTTTTGGATCAATATTAAAATTAATATGAATTAATGAAAATAAAACAATTAAAATTAAATTCAAATAATCAGAAAAGACGTGGACCACTTGATCTCCCTCATTAATTGAGGTGGCAGATGAAGGGGCCATCAACGCGTTTTCCACCATAGTCACGAGTCAATGCGTAACACAAATGGTAATTACAAGCAACACGTGAGATTGAAACAATTCAAATGAGATCAACGACTCAGAACCTGTCCAGCACACCACCGGCGATGGACCTCCGGTCACCTTCTCAGGCGAGGTCAATCGGACTGGTTCACTCATCACTATCAAGAAAATGAAAAAGGAGGACATGATCTGAAAGAAAAAATGGCGTAGTGCGCGCATCTGACCTCAATTTTAACTAACTCCACATATATAGAAAGATATGAGGAGTTGAATTTTGAGGTATGTCAACTGAGTTGCTTCGATTTGACCTCTAAGCAACTCAATCTTCTTGCCTACATTGGTAGGACTTCAGACAACCAAAAATCCAAGAGAATTGAGTGGAATTGAGAGAGAATCAAAGAGATGAAATTTTCTGGAAAATACCTTCAATACAGGTCTGGATTCACTTGTTCTTACTTTGGCCCGTGCTTGATCTTGCTCAGTATGCTTGCAGAACTAGAATAGAATGCATAAAAGGTCTTGGATCCCTAGATTTTTGAATCTCAAAACAATGAGATTCAAACTCAATTTCCAAAGGAAATTTTCAGGATTATCCTCTCAAATGGAAGGGTTTGGTGTTTGGGATCAAAGCTGGCGCGAAGGAGTCCTTAATTCTGAGCATATGGTTCTCTATTTATAGCTGAATCATATGATATTTGCACCTTACAATTGAGTTTCCAAAATTGGCAATGAGTGATGCATGTGTGCATGGGCGTGTACAGGCCCATGAGATCATTCCATTTGATCCATAATTGAGTGTGAACAAGTCTAAAATCAAATTAGAGTGATAGGCAATTGTACATGAAAGCTTGAAGTTTGATCGCTGACAAATGATGATGCAATGTTCCAGCCATGCGCAACCCTAGCAAAAAAATCTTGTCCAAAATGGATGAAGCTGGACTTTTTGTAAAGGTTAGATCAAGAGGAACAACTTTCGTGTTCAACACTTTTTCATTTGGGGCTTGGAACATGGAGAATTTTGAGGTGGAAGTTTGGGAATTTCAACATGTTGAAAATATTTCTAAGTGTCAAGCCATATATCTCAATATTCCACCTTGCTTAACTTTTTATGTGAGCTTAAAATGAGAAAAGTGTCTTCGTCAAAGTTGTATCTATTTAAAAGGCCTTAAAAATGGTCACCAATTTCATGTCATTTGGATTTGGAATGATAGAGTTATGCATTTTGAAGTTTGGAAAAATCACTTGTTCAACGGTATAGGTCACAAATGACCTATAATGTAACCTCATATCACATGCTTATAAAAGTTGAATTTGCTCTCACTCCAAACATTAAAGTTGAAGTAGACATCCTGAATTTTATTGTGAAACTTGGAAATCTTTCATCTCATAAAAATTGAGCAAGTTATGGCCTTGGGAAGTTGACTTTCAAATTAGGGTTTAGACAAAATGACCTATAATGTTTCAACATAGAAAATGATTTTCCAATAAAAACTATCTCTAGGTCTCAACATGAAAGTTGTTTGGAATGTCATTTAGAGTAAATTTTCTCTTGGAATCATTTTCATATGGTGAAAATTGTAGGAGATAGGGTCTAGTGAGACCCAGTTTTGATCAGATGAATTCATCTGGCCAACCACCATCAACCAACTTGCTAACCTTCAATTCTATTGACTTTCTAGGCTCATGGTAGATCATATATGAATAATATGAAGAATTTTGAAGTGTCCCTTGAGAAATTTGATCAATTGGTGAGATAGCTTGTTGGAGAAGTTACTCAAGATACCTAGTCAAACTAGGGTTTCCAAGGCAAATCACCCTCAAACTCTTGAAGAAAACTTGATCAAAATGACATGCAGGAATCAACGGAACTCATATATGATGCTCATAACCATTATTGGATCAATTCATGGTTGTGCTCTTTGTCATGAGGGTCTCAAACCCTAGATATGAACTTGATGAATCAATGGTGATCATGCCCTACCTACAAAAGAGTTAGGAAAATGCAAAGACATATTTTTGTATTTTGGTTAGTAAAATGATAATATACAAGTATGATACAATCACAAAGTGCTTGGTGATCTCTCCCAAAATAAACCCAATGAAAGAGGGGTAAGGAGGATGCCAAGGTATGATCCCAATGCTAATGCATATGATGAAATTGCATGAGGGATCTTAGGGTCAAAATTGGGGGTCTTACAGGATGGTAGTAGGATGCAATTGAAAAATTGGGAATATTCATCGGTTGGTTTACTATTGTCTATCGACCCCCCGATGCATTTGTTCTTCCATAATTACCCAATAATCTTTCAGGTTATGGATACTCCATTATTAGCACTTCTTCTTTTTCTAACTCTATATCTGAATGGTTAGAGTTGTTTTCCTCGTGTTCTTCCAGTTTTTGCAATCTAGCTTTCCCGAGCTGAGCGCGTAAGGTTCTCTCAATTTTTGCGTCAAAAGCAAAACTAGTTGAGGGTTCTCCTTGCATACAAATGTCAGAAGAAAATAATAATAACCGAATAATAATTAAAATAAAATAAAAACCAAAATAAAAATTTTAGTTGCAGAGCAACAAAATTTTAACTAAAATAAAACTATGACCTCTATAATCTTTTGCAGTCCCCGGTAACGGTGCCAAAAAATTGATCGGTAAATTAACAAGTGTACTAATATGCCAATATAGTAATAATAGGAAATCCTAAGTATCGATCTCAAGGACAGTTTGACGATACAGAGTTATTGTTTTAATTTAGTTAAATAAAAGACTTGAGGTTTTTGAATTGGTGTTTTTGGTAAATAAACATAAATTGACAAATAAAAGTAAACAAAACAGTTGAACAATGTTATACCCCAAAATTTCCCTACTTTTTTCATTCAATTCACTTGGCTTATGGTTTGTGAGTGCAACTTCCCATTTATACATATTTTGTATGATATCAAAACTAGGAAATAACGTTTATGTATATTGGACATTATCATCCAAGTCTAGCTGTGCATTTTAGTCTTCTTGCATTGGGAAGCATGTCAACATTGTTGGAAATAGTCTGGAAAAGATTTGTGCATCAAGATATTATGTTGTGCATGGAAATTTTGGTTTTGAGTGAAAAATACTCATTATAGGTCGTCACATACGATTATAGGTCGACCTATAAGAGACCTTTTTAAACTACAGGTCGACACATAGAGTGTACAGGTCGACACCCATACTGCTTTATTAAAGTCTGTAGGCTCTGTTCCATGTGTTGCCTTGTTAGATCGACATATAGGGTGCACATTACCTTTATAGGTCGACCTATGCTTCAAACAAGTCAACACATGACCTGTATAGGTCGACACATGACTCGTATAGGTCGACCAATAAACTTTAAATCTTGAATTTTTGCATTCTTCTCAACTCCTTTTGCATTCCTTTTTTGTCTTCAATCAATATGAATATAAATACTACATACATGCATCATTATCTAGTAAGGTTTCTAGAGTGAGTAAAACCTAGATGAATCCAGGATTTCAAAGCATTCTCATCATCTTCAACTCCATCTATGCATACACACAATCAAACTACACATAATCATTTTTTTATTGGGTGCCATCTAGACTAGGGTTGATAATTAGCGCTTGGGCTGACACGACCGGCCGTGTAAGGACCCTTCCTTACCATTCTATTTCCTTTTCACTCCCAGGTGGGCTGACACGGCCCGTGTCAGGCCCCTGTCTTGCCATCATCTTGCAGTTTTTTTTGCCTTCATCCTGACACGGACTGTGTCAGGCCCCATGTACTGAGAAATCTCCCTTCCTCGAACGCCGGAACCCTCGAATTTCTTGCATTGAGTCCGTTGGATCTTCTACTTGGACCTGGAGGGAATAAAAACAGACAACCAAAGCATAAAATCCCGAAAATACGAAATAAAACTAAAAATTGATAAAACGCTTAATTAACTTACAAAAATGAAAACTAACTTAAAAAGGTACCATAATACGCACAAAGTATTCCAGAATCCTTAGTTTCTTGTCGAATAAGTAATGAAAACATAGTGAAAATGGTGACCGATCACAACCCCAAACTTAGCTCATTGCGTGTCCTCAAGTAATGTTCTAAACAACAGAGTGTGTCACTTCCCAAAACTGAAATTTTATTACCACAATACTGCTGAGATCTTTCGCCACACGCCTTCACGCTCCCTTTCATAGTCCCTGCTTTTCCTCATTAATTTTCTGCCACACTTCCATATTGACATACTGCTTCACCTGTCAGCTTATATCACACTCTCACCAAGTCTCTCCGGGTTAAAGTGTTTATACTCACATTTCAGAATATGCAATATCGACTCATAAATTTGAATAGTTTCTCCTTTCGTATCAACTACACACAACACACACTTTTTGAGGTCTTTTGGGTTGTAACGGGGCTTGGTTTACGATGGGGTAAATACAAACAAAAGGGAAAACAAGTGGTTTGGGTTCAGAGCCAATATCATTATTCTTTTCACTGTGTTTGTTCTACATCTCATTTCCAATTCTTTTCTTTTTCAGTTTTTTATTGCTCAGTTCTCATTTTTTTTCTTTGAATTTCTCTTCTTTTTTTTTCACCTGGGTATTTCTCATTCGGTGAGTGCTTTTCTCATTCCATCTAAGATTTTTTTTTTTTTTTTTTTTTTTATGGTCGTTTTTCTTAATCTTTTTCCGCACTCACCTTACTTTCAAATACTTATGGGGTTACCCTAAACTTAAAATTTAACATAGCTTAAAGACATAACATTGACTCTGAAAAGGGTAAGGAAGTGTTTGGGCCACGGGTTACATTCATGTGGTTATATATGCAAACAAAGGGTACAGGCTCAAATGAGGTTAACAAGGGATAATATTAAAGGGATGACTAGAAAGGCTCATAGCTGTTATTCAAACAATGTGCCTCAGTGTGTGTATATATGCAGTGATATTCCAAGAGAACTTATGTAAACTCAGAGTGATAAAGACATACCTGAATATCGCTCATGATGAAAAATTTGTTTGGCTTTTTATGCACTTTCCATGTTAGGTAAAGCTTGACAGAATCCAGAGTACTTCTAGTATGGTGCGGCTTCTTACTCAGCTCGGAATGCACAGGGAACCTGTGTTAGTCGAGCTTGAAATAGTTGCGTCCGATCTTTTTCTTTGACAGTATAAACTTTTTGGGAAGATCATTCATAACAAGCAACAATAAGTGGAGTGATCATTTCCTCCACTACCACTAATGGTCATACCTAATCCAACAATAACACCAAGAACCTGAAATACATGCAACAAATGATACCCAACAGTAAAAACAAACCAAATGTAAAATAGTAAACAAACTGGGAAATAGTAAAATAAAAAACAAAAAGCATAATTAAAGTGGTAAACTTATTACACATCACGAGAATGTGGGTACAATTTTTTGAATGGGGATATAATAGAACAATTAACAAGCTTAATAAACAATTGTAAATAAAAAAATCTCGTTGTAAGAAGGCCCAAGAGAAAGCCAATGGACCAAAATTAAATCATAAATTTGAACTATTGAATTTAACGTTATGTTAAGCAACCGTAAAGCGATTCATGTATGAATCATCCTATTTGAGACCAGTCAATAAAACTCTATGTGTTCAAACAATTTTTGAAGTTAGATTGAATTTTTAACGTCGAAATTGTAATGCATCTGTGAAAAATCGATTATTTAAGCGATATTTTTTTAAAGGTAAAATAAAATGACAATTAACCTAAAGAATATAGTGTTATGTTAAACAATCGTAAAAAGATTCATGTAGGTATCATCCTATCTGAGAACGGTCAACAAAACCTTATGTTTTTAAGCAATTTCTAAAGTTAAATTGAATTTTTAACTCCAAACTTGCGATGCATATGTGAAAAACCGATGAGACAAATAAATCAAAATTTCTATTTAACAATTTAAAATATCAATTTAATTAATAAATAATAATAACAATAATAATTTTAGTAATAATAATTACCAAAAAAACTAATAATAATTAAAAACAATATTTAATCAATAATAATCAAAATAATAATAATAATAGTAATAATAATAATAATAATAGTGACGACAATAATAATAATAATAATAATAATAATAATTCAATAAGTATTAATAATAATAATGACAATAATAATAATAATATAATAATAATAATAGTAATAAAAATAATAATAAGTAAAAAGTATAAACAAAAATTAAAAAAATAGCAAGAGAAAAAAAGAAAAAAAAGGAAGGGCGGTTATATGCATCAGAGAAAGAAATATATCTTTTCATTCAAAATAATTCTCCACTTCCTGCCTAACACGTGGCAGGGAGAGTAAGTCAACAAATACATTCAATTTCTTTCTTTCCTTTTCTTGTTCAGTTCTCTCTATTTCACAATGCCCAAAAAAATAACACACAAAAAAATGATCATAACAAACACGTGAATGAATCAGCAGCGACAAAATCATTAAAAAAAAGCGTGATTGGAATCTGAGATAATGAGGTTACTGGTGGCGAGAGAGGTTCAAGGACGAAAAAAGGTGTCTACACACAGTTGTAGAGGGGTTCAAACAATGTATGGCAAATGGAGAGAGAGAGGAAGTTGGTTGTTAGATGGTTTAAAGGGTTCAAATGTTGATGCAAGTGTAAAAGAGGATAGGGATGAGGGTCGGTTAGGTGGTGTAAGCACGAAGTTTCACAGTTTGTGAAAAATATGGATGGTGGTGTTATGGTGTGGGGAGGTGTTTGTAGGTGAAGTTAAGGAGGTTTTTATGAGGTGGTTTTGTGTTTTTTGCAACAAGTAAAAAGAAGGAGAATAGAAAGAAGGTTGGAGTAGTGTTATGTTGAAGTGAGATGATTGATGATGATGGTGTGGTTGGTCATGGGGAGGTGTTTGTAGGTGATGTTAAGGAGGTTCTGTTTATTGTTGGTTTTGCAGCAAAAGAAAAGCTGAGAGTAAGGAAACCAAAAAATATGAGGGTGACTGAAAGAAAAATGAAAAAAATGGAAGTAGAGAGAGGTAAGGTTGAAGAAAATGATATGGTGATTGTTGTCAACGTCTTATCCTATTGGTGACTTTTTTCTATTTTTTTTGTTTTGATTTTTGTGATTTTGAATTTTAGAGAGAGAGAGAGAGAGAGAGAGTATCAAGTTGATGTGAATGAAGGTGGCGTGCTTTTTTCCTATACACATTTTCTCCTCTCCACGTTTATTCCCTTTTCTTTTCTTTTTATTCGTGGGAGAGAGGCTAGAATGGAATCGGATTGGTGGCACTACCGAGTTTGTGAGTGATCCTTACTTTGATCATTTCTTTTTGTTTTCTTTTATTTGAGTTTTTTTTAAATGAATTTTTGACAATTAATCAAAATAACCTAAGACTAACACAAACATAAACTAAAATACCTAAATAATTCTATTTAAAAATACTTATTATATTGACCGAAAAACAAAAGTAAAAGGATTAAAAAGGAATAAAACTCAGACACAAACAATGTCTGAAAAGTTAAATTGAATGCACCAAAATGATCAGCGCGAAATAAGTTTCTTGGAAGCATACATGTTTTGATCAAATTTTGAAATAAAAATTGATCGATTAAAAGGCTTAGGCCGTACAAAATGCGACCGGAAAATTAGTCGAAAAATTAAAATGAGCACGCCAAATTAAACTACGTGAACCTTAGATTAATAATACTGACGTCTGCAAGCCTGATTTTGAAAATTTCACCCGCTAATTCTGCGCATATTTACAAATTGATTCAACTGATTTGTCTGTCAATCCGAAAAATCATTCCTGGCGATATTTTAAGTGCTACGCGAAATGAAATGTATGCTAGGATGGATAGATGACACAAATGTTTTGAGAATGCATTGCTTTACTGACTGAAGAATTGCAAATAGACAATCAAATGCAAAGGGATCACTCTTGGACCATTTACTTCTGATTCCCCATTACAATTAAAACTCCACAAAGGTTCAGATGACAAAAATAATCTTTATCATCATTCTCTAGACCTCTGAAACATGATGCAATGGAAATGAATGATGCATTGAGACTAAGAAATCAAGCCTTTTGACTTCTTAATCAACATAAGACTGTATGAATGTCATCAAGACTAGATAAAATACCAGAAATCCTAACTTTTTATCTAAACCCTGATGAATGTTTGTTTTTTTACTGATGTAATGCATGATAAAGTGAGATGATTTATGTTGTGCTGATGCAGGTGAAAAACTCAGGATATAATTTAGGTTATGACATTAATACATCAGAGTCTAAGGTTCTAAAAAGTCTAGAACCAAAAGCTAAGATTTATTCAAGATAAAAACTTTTAAACCAAAAGTCTTGAATGATCCTAAACCTTACTACTTGAAAGCTAAGGTACAAAATACGAAGAAACATGTCGGAACTAACCCAAAGGACCCATAAGACTACAGGTACCTAAATCTGAAATTATTTTTTCATCAAGTTTATCTCAGAGGAGAAGCAAAGCAACAATCTTGGTACCTGGATAGTGGCTTCTCCCGACATATGACAAGAGAAAAGTATATATTCCAAACCCTAACTCTGAAAGAGGGAGGAGCTATGGGATTTGGAGAAAACCAAAAAGGAAATATCATTGGTACTGGTACTATTGATAACTCTTTTATCTCTATTAATAATATTTGGTTAGTATATGGAATAAAACATAACTACTTAGCATAAGTCAATTTTTTATAGTGGTTATGAAGTTATATTTAATAAGAACAATTGTATAATCATGAATAAATTTGACAAATCTAGAATGTTCAAAGGTAGGAGAAAAGACAATATTTACAAAATTAATTTCTCTGAATTGGCTGATCATAAGGTATTTTGCCTTCTGTCAACGAGTGATGAAAATACTCTGGCACAAAAGGTTAGGTGATGCTAATTGGAGATTAATATCTAAAATTAGCACGTTAAAACTTGTTAAAGGATTGTGAGATCTGAATTATCACTCATATTCTCTTTGTGGAGCATGCAAAGTAGGAAAAATTAACAAAACCTCTTTTAAATGAAAGAATAGTATCTCTATTTCCAGACCCTTAGAACTGTTTCACATTGATTTATGAATCAATCAATAGGAAGAAATATGAATTAGTCATAGTTGATGATTATAGCAGGTGCACTTGGGTCAAATTCCTTAGAACTAAAGATGAATCATATGATGTGTTCAACATCTTCTGCATACAAGTACAAACTGAAAAGGAATCCAAGATTTTAAAACTCATAAGTGATCATGGAGGAGAATTTGAAAATGAGCAATTTGAAATATTTTGTGAAAAACATGGAATTATCCATGAGTTATCTTCTCCTAGAACTCCACAACAAAATGGAGTTGTAAAGAGAAAGAACATATCTTTATAAGAAATGACTAGAATCATGATCCATGAAAATAATTTACCTAAGTACTTGTGGGAAAGAGTTGTGAACATATCATGTTATGTTCAAAATATAATCTATATTAGACCCATTCTAAACAAAACTTCACATGAGTTTTTTAAAGGAAGAAAACCAAGCATTTATTATTTTCACCAGTTTTGATGCATTTGTTACATCTTGAACAATAAAGTCTATCTAAATAAATTTGATGCCAAAGCTCATAAGGGTATCTTAGGGTACTCTGAACACTCAAAGGCATACAGGGTGTGCAACTCTTAAACCAAAATGGTTAAATAGTCAATACACATCAAATTTGAAAGTTTTTTAGATTTTCATGTATTTGAAGACACTCTAGAAGCGGGTGGTCCAGAAGCTGATGGTCCAGAAGATGGTGGTCCAAAAGCTAATCCAACTTTTGGAGCTTATCCAAAATAAGAAAGTTATAAAGAAGCTTATGAAGGCTCACAAGAAGCAACTTAGTGTAAAAAGAATTTCAAATACAAATCTTCACATCCATAAGAGCAAATAAGTGAAAACAAAGATAGTCCTCTCAGAACAAGATATGCATTTAGAGAAGAACACTTAATGCTAGGACTTATCACCATGATTGAAACTACTTTTGTTGATGAAGCCTTGTTTGATTATGGTTGGATTATATCAATGCAAGAAGAGCTGAACCAATTTCAAAGGAATGATGTTTGGGATCTGGTACCCAAACCTCATCAGAAGGACATCATTGGAATAAAATGAGTATTAAAAAATAAGCTAATGATCAAGGCGAAGTGTTAAGAAATAAAGCTAGAGTTGTAGCTCAAGGCTACAGTCAGCAAGAAGGTATAGATTTCTCTGAAACCTTTACACATGTTGCATGGTTAGAGGCAATCATATCACTCCTCTCTTATGTTATTAATCATAATATCATTTTTTATCAAATAGATGTTAAGACTAAATTTTAAATGGTGTCATTTTTGAAGAAGTGTGTGTCAAACAACGTTATGGGCTTGAGGATTCAAAAAGGGGAAGTTGACACTCCACTATTCAGAAAGACTGGAAAATGATATCTTAATTGTCCAAGTGTATGTTGATGATATTATTTTTGGTTCTACTAATACTACTCTTTGCAAAGCATTTTCTAGTCAATGCAGGATGAGTTTGAAATGAGTATTTGGGAGAGCTAATTTTTGTCCTCGGAATTCAAATCAACCAATTCAAGGATGAAGTCTATGTTCATCAGTCAAAGTACACAAAGGAGATTCTAAAGAAATTCAAGCTAGATGACTACAAGATCATGACTACTCCAATGCATCCAACCTCCAATCTAAGCAAAGAGGAATATAGCACAAAAGTATGCCAGAAGTTGTACAAAGGTATGATTGATTCTTTACTTTACCTAAGAGTTTCTAGGCCATATATTTTATTCAGCGTATGCATGTGTGCAAGGTTCTAGTCAGATCCTAGAGAAACTCATTTGACTATTGTTAAGAGAATTTTTAGGTATATTAAGGGAACTACTAATCTAGGACTTCTTTATAAAAAATCCTTAGATTACAAGCTAGTTGGATTCTGTGATGCTCACTCTTTTTGGGATAGAATTGAGAGAAAATCCACTAGTGGAAACTATCAATTCATAGGTGAAAACCTAATATCCTGGCAACGAGGCAGCTAAATTTTTTTTACTGTAGGCGTTGATTATTTCACAAAATGGATATAAGAAAAATTTGTCACAAAAATCACAACCGAGAGAGTTCACCGTCTCTACTGGCAGAAGATCATATGTAGGTTCAGACTCCCTATCATCATCGTCTCTGATAATGGAACACAAATCTCCAGCACCACGGTCACCGAATGTTGCTGCAAATTAGGAGTTCAAACAAAGTTTGTGTATGTTGTCCACCCATAAGCCAATGGACAAGTAGAGCCAGCAAGAAGAAACTTGGCCGTGCTAAGGGGTTATGGACATAATTGCTTCATGAAAGATTATGGTCATACCATGCCATGTAACACCCCGATAAAATATGATAATTATTTAATTTAAGTTAATAGTATATTTATTAATTTAATTAAATAATTGGAATATTATTGGATTATTATTATTGGAATATAAAGTTGGAATCAGAAAAGAGTCCCATTTGGTAAAAAGGTTTTTCACGTGAAAGCAGAGAAGCGACTCAAAAGTGGAAAAAGGGCAAAGAGGAAGAGCAAGAGAACAAGGGTTGAAGAAGGGAAAAGCTTGAAGCTAAAGGATTTGCCGGATTAACTCAGGTAAGGGGGGTTTATCGTCGTTTAATGGGTATTATGGGTTAACATGTAATGGGTAGTAATAAGCCATTGAATTGACCCTAATTGGGATGATGAATGCTGCAAATTGTGATGAACAAATTATGTTAAAACTGTAATTGAACCTATATTTGGATGAGTCGTAGTTTTCTGGACGTGTAGCTTTTTACGGAATCGAAATCGGAGGTCCGGAAGTCCTCCAACGGCGAAAAATGCGGGTAATCCTGCATTCTATTCGTGTTAGCGCAGGAACAACTTTCTGTCTTGCGTTAACCGGTTAACCCAGGGTGTTAACCGGTTAACACTGTTATGATAATTAAAATAATTAATTTCTGTCTTGCGTTAACCGGTTAACCCAGGGTGTTAACCGGTTAACACTGTTAAAATTTGCCAGGAAGCGCGTTCTGTTTTGCGTTAACCGGTTAACCCAGGGTGTTAACCGGTTAACACTGTTTGAAAGTGGAAAATTGATATTCAAATATTGTGTACATATTTGACGATTGGCCTATTGTCGCATCGCGCGAAAAACCGGCGGGAAAACAAGAACAACAGAGCCGCCACCGTGCGTTATTTATCCCAAAAGAGGGAAAGGAAACGCTCAGAGTAAACCTGGAAAGAACATGGTCTCGCGACCAAAGAGAATGGGATCGGGAGTCGGTTATGCGAAGGGAAGGTATTAGCACCCCTACGCATCCGTCGTACTCGACGGGATCCACGCACAAAAGGAAGGAAAATGGTTGCTATAAACACTGCTCACATAAACATCTATACAGGCTGAAAGAGACACAAGAAACAAACAAAACGGACTCAGCAGGATATCACATCCTGGGCCTACTTAGTCTATCAGGCATAGACATCAGAGTCGAAGTAGTTCGGACTGGGGGAAAACATGCTCGCTAGGATATCGCATCCTATGCATACGTATCTCCTTGGACGAAGGAGAATCAGAGCATTCGTAGCTCGGCTGACACGCACACAAACAAACACAGGCAAAGGCAAACGTGGAGCCTGAATGCCAATCACCGGACTTACATCAGCATCCGAACCAAAACACACCCACACTGGAACCTAACTGCCACTCGATGGACTTACATCAGCTTCCAAGCACACAACAGACAAAACAAGTTAATAGGGAGTCGGGGACTCGAGCCTATAACTGTTAAGCACACACTCAAACAAACAGACAACAAATTTCTAAGGAGTCAGGCACTCGAACCTAGCAACTGTCAAACAACACACACAAAAGAAAAAAAAAGCGCCCGGAGAGATCAGCTCATCTCCTGCCTACGTACCTCATCTGGTATGAGGATCAGGGCGACGTAGTTCCCCTACGGAGGGATAAAGGACTAGCCTAACCAGATAACAGAGGGAGACACAACTAGGGAGACTACGACTCGAGCCTAGATGTTATCATGCAAATCATCCCTAAGTTAAGGTTTCTAGCTAACTGGCACAGGGAGCCAGCCTATCCTAATCATGTCTTGCACAGGAAGCAAGCCACACACACATTTAACTTGCACAGGGAGCAAGTCTAAACTAAACCTAACTTGCACAGGAAGCAAGTCAAACAAACATACAAGCACAGGTAGCACACACTATACACAAGCAAGGGGCTCAAACAAGGGTTAGGTTTTAGTCGAGGGGTCATATCAACCTCAACAAACAACCTCTGGAACTGGGTAGTGTTAGCTCTTAACCTTGCCATTGAGGGGCTAAGGTGAAGCAGATGATAGGTGAGTGAAGATAAGACTTCACAGCTCTTATCCCTGGCCTGGGAGAGCTTAAGACAAGAATGTGTGGGTTCAGAAAGTGGGAACCCTTCTACACATTTGATACTGACTCAACTGTACAATTGTACAAGATCTTGGGTTTGTATATGCAATGCATCAACACAGTGGTGTGAGCAAAGCAGATGACACACAGAATAGCAGGGGATAGGTTGCTTATCCCTTGGGTTCTGCCAATTGCCTCTTCACTTAGGAGGACTTTGGATATGTACAGGGACAAGATTTAAACATACACAAACATTGCCTCTTAAGGAGGACTTCAGACAGTTGCCTGGCCAAGTAACAGGCCAGGTCTTCCAGACTACATGAAGAAAAAGGAATTATACCTCAAAGAAAGTTGCTATTAAAGCAAAGCAAAGCAAGTTCAAAGCACTAAGCAACTAATGATACCTGAAATAGTCAAACAGATCAGTACACAATTCAAAAGTTAAAGCAACAGGAAGTAGGAATCAATAGTCAACACAAACAGGCAAATGTGCAAAGCACAAAGCTCAAGGCATATGAGCCAAGCAACCTACAAAACAAAGAGGTTAGCTCATGATAATCAAATGAACTCAATCAAATTGTAATGATCTCTTTGAAGCATTTGTAGCTTAACCTGAAAACATGAACTCAAACATAAGCCACAGGACCACTAGGACAAGCCTAGGGTCAAAAATGAATGAGAAAGTCAAAACAGCAAGCAATGTCCAATCAAGATCAAATTCAAACATTTAGGAAGCAAACCCAATTGGTTTCATGCTCATATCATGCATCATCATCATTTCATAAGCAAAAGAAGTCAAAGCATGGCAAATGAGAGCTCATAGGAGTCAACAGCAAGACTTAACTCAAAACCAATCATAATCAATTCCAAAAATCATTAAATAATTCATGATCAATCACAATCCATAACATGACATGCATATCAAATTTCATCCCATTTGGACAAGTGGAAGGCAGTCAATGAAAATCAGAAAGTCAAAGCAATTTTGAACATGCTCAAAGAAGTCAACCAAACATGCATCAACTTAGAAAAATCATAAGTCAGTGATAGCATATGAGAAATGAATGGGACTAAACCCATGGCAAAGATGAGGATGTCTAGTTATCTCATGTAAAATTTCATGTCCATCTAATAAAGTATGAGAATTTCACAAATGAAATGGCAACATGTGCCACAAGAAGTCAACATTTTGGTCAAACAGGGGAGAAAATCTCAAACAATTAGGAAATGCCTCAAATAATTCCAGGAAAATTCACATGTCAACTAGACATACAAGAGTACATTCATGCAAAATTTCACATCAATTGGAGGTCAAGAAGCATGGCTATGAAAATCATGAAGTTGGACATCAATGGTGTGACACAAATTGTCACACCCTAATTCAAAAATTCACAACTCACAATCCAGATAAGATAAATTCACAAACTCTACACCAAAATCACCATGAGTGTGTCTAGTTTAAGCACAAAAAATTTGGGAGCCATTGGATAAAGCATCACCATTTCACAAATGTCTTGGCAAAAGGTACAAAATATGAGCACATGTCACAAGCCCTAATACCAATTAAAATTCACTCATCAAAAAAATCAGCAAAAATCATGATAAAAAAGTAGAGATCCAGATGGAGCTAATGCAAAAAATCCCATTAAAATTGGATCAAACATGATGGAGATATGATTTTTCAAAGTTTGGTGATCAAATGTGAAATTAAAAATGAAAAAAACAACATATTCAATGGGTCATGTGCCACGGCCATGGCATTTTTGTAATTAACCAAGTCACTAATTGAGACGCGGTCGTTTTGGCCAAGAAGAGGAAATGTTTCTATTGGTCGGTTTCAAATGGAACAGGGACGCGGTTCATGCAAACCCTAATCCAGAAATCCGCAGCAAAATGCGCAGCTGGCCTTATGAAGGCTGCAGGAGAATCCGCAGGTAAATGGGCAGTTTCATGAACAGCATGAAGATCTTCATGATCTTCATGCACGAAAATTCCAGAAAAAAACATAATCCCAGAAACACAAATTAAACACACATTCATGAAGATCCACCAACACTTAACACGAATCAATGTGCATTTTATCCAAAAACAAACAACAACATCAAGAATCGATCCAATCTTGTTATGAACACAAAACTTCCAAACCCTCGTTCTCTCTCATTTCTCAATGGTTTTTCACGATTCAAAGCACAATACAACCAGCATGGAAAGATCTACATAATGCATAACATGGTTTTGGAAAATGAGAGATTCGAAAATTTACCAAGAGTGAAGAGCAGCTGGGATTTTGATGTTGTTTGCTTGCAAATGCTCAAAACAAGTGAAGGTCCAAGCTCCACAAGGTGAATGGTGAAGTTGGCTTGGCTTGAGATAGCTTGAAAGGGCTTCAACCAAACTTTGCCATTGATGAAGCTTTGAAAAAAAACAGTCGTGGAAATGGCCTTCCAGCTGTAGAATGATGGTGGAAACAAGCTCAAAATGGTGTATGGATGTTGTTTTAGGCAAGGCAATGTCAAGCTCTTTGAGTTTCTTTGACAGATTATGAAAATGGCCAAAGATGAAGTTTTGAGAGAGTGAGTAAATTCTGAGTTTGTGTGGCTGCTGCTAGGGTTTCATTCAGCAAAAAAATGATGAATATATACCATGTTTAATGGGACTGAGCAAGGTTCATGAAAATGTGGAAAGGAGTTGGTAAAAAATGTACTTTTGGCCAATTTTCAAGCAAGTTAGGAATGGTTGTGTGTACTGCACGAAAATGGGCTTCCAACAAGTCTCAAATGTCATTTCTGAACATATTCCAATGGCCAAAGTGATTACAAATGGTTATTTTAAAAATTCACTTTTGTACCACACTTGAAATCAATTCATGCAAGTCCAAAAATGCCATTTTGATTGGTGAAGTTTTGGTGAATGGTGATGACATATTTGGAAAGAGGGGATCAAATGTGACTTGTAGGAAAAAACCCCACCCAAATTGGCCAAATGGTTTGAGAGATATGGCCTTTTGAAGTTCAAGAATTTCTGAAAATGAATTGATCATAACTTGCCAACCATACATGGGAATTGAGTGTTCTTGGACTTTTTGGAAATGGGAGAACAAGATCTTCAACTTTCATGTTGGGCAAAAATTCATTTGAAGCTTGTATCATGATGTAAGTTTGAGGATCAAGACTTTCCATTTTTGGCAGGTTTCAATTACAGGTCCAGATTCTATTTTTGGAAATTTCTGATCTGGCTTCAAATTCTTCCATGATGGTGTTTGACATGATATATGAGGCCTATTTGGACATGAATAAGCTCTCTCAAACCAAATCCCAACATCAAAACCATAAAATCAGACACAGTTGACCAAGTTTGACTTTTTAGGGTTTCTGGCAAGCTGTGCATTGACTGATGACTTCTGAACATCCAATCTTTGACCTAAACACTTCAAATGGATCCCCAAGTCATGTAACCATGTTGGGCCAACCCTAGGGCCTTGGCTCAATGGAAATTGTACTTGCTTGCTTGACTGACTGATCTCCTGACTAGTTTGACCTAATTCTCCTGATTGACTTGCACTTGAGGCAAATAGGACAATGCAATGTTATGCAGTGGACCATGTTATGTTATGACCTAATATGAGAATGTATGTACAATGATAGGTGCAAATTTGAGGTGCTACAGCTGCCCCTATTCAATCAGCTGGGAACCCGAATGGATGAGAGCAACGGCTGTCAGACCTTCAGGGTAAACAGGGATTGAATACCAAGAACCGTAGAAATTTGCACTCTGCCGGATATGATACAAGGAGAACCACGTCATTTACCGATGACGCCTACAATTGACAACTTCAGAAAGGCGAAACCATTTACCGATGGTTAGAAACTGGAAACTTGATATTTACCGATATCAACTTCAGCGAGACCATTTACCGATGGCTGCTGGGAAACAACTCTGATGTAAAAGGAAGCAAAACCATTTACCGATGGTGGTTTCAAAGAAACTTGACATTTACCGATATCAACTTCAACTCGACCATTTACCGATGGCTACTGCAACTGGGGATCTGATATTTACCGATGTCGAAGAAAACTGGGCCATTTACCGATGGCGGATAAAACTGGGCATTCAATATTTACCGATATTGAAGCATACGGGGCCATTTACCGACGGCGTCTCCACTTGGGGGGAACAAAATCTTTGTGGTGTAATCAGACAAGACGTTTACCGACGACTTCTGGGGGTCTTGATTTTATCAACAAGGAAACAAAGCATGACCAGACATTTACCGATGACTGGGATGAGACTCGACGTTTACCGACATCGAAAGATGATGTTTACCGACATCAAAACGACCAGACATTTACCGATGACCGGGGAACACTTCACTAAGGAAAAAACAAATTTGCAACTGGAAACCAGATAGGACATTTACCGATGATTCTACTGGGGATCTCTAGCTGGGGGTTATCAGACATTTACCGATGACTGCAGAAAAGACTCGATGTTTACCGACATCGAAAGATGATGTTTACCGACATCAAAAAATGACCAGACATTTATTGATGACTGGGGAGAAAACCCGATGTTTACAGACACCGAAACAATGGTGTTTACCGACACCAAAAATGATG
Source organism: Lathyrus oleraceus (assembly GCF_024323335.1). Classification (NCBI taxonomy): domain Eukaryota; kingdom Viridiplantae; phylum Streptophyta; class Magnoliopsida; order Fabales; family Fabaceae; genus Lathyrus; species Lathyrus oleraceus. The sequence continues at coordinate 256,083,361 of NC_066582.1, forward strand.
ACCAGACATTTACTGATGACTGGAGAGAAAACCCGATGTTTACAAACACCGAAACAATGGTGTTTACCGACACCAAAATGATGAAACACACGCGGGTGCTAGTATGACATTTACCGGTATCACAAGAACGACATTTTAGATATGTCAAGGCAAGGTTGACCACTTGCTGGGGGTCTCACTGGGGAGAAACAAACTTTCTGTCGCCAACGGGTGAGGTAATAAACTTCTCTGGGGATATCAATCCTGAATGCTGTCAGGAGCCACTGTAGCAGGCGTGTTGCACCGATGTTGAACAAAATGATCCGCCTCTGCCGGGGATATTGTCTGATTGGGTTAACACATGAATGCATATGTTTGAATTTTTCTATGGCGTAATGCTCCATATTGAATGGGAATGCTACGCAGTTTGAGGATGCAATGATCACTAAAATGTAAAAATGCAAAAATGATGAAAAACTCCGGCTGAGGAGCCAAAACTGATCGGGTACTCCAACTCTGCGGGGAGACACTGTAGGGAGAGCAACGACTTCTCACTCATGTTGGAGAATAGCACTGCTGCTGGGGAAAGGTAAACTCCGCTGGGGATATCCTTCAGTCCACAGATAGGATAAATGCTGGAGATAAATTTCAATGAACCTGCCTCACTCGGGGAGGAAACCGGCAAATACAGGCCTGCTGGGGATAGGCAATCCTTAGATCTGTTGGGGAATAGAAGGCACTATCCACAGACGTCTCCGCAGGGGAACATAGCTCTGATAGCTTCCAAACTTGCTTGGGGAAAATATGTTGCTGAGGAAACGTCCTCACAGATGCCAACCTGAAAAACAGCACAACAAAATGCCCCAGGGGATACATGGACAAGATACGCTCAAGTGTCCTCGACATTCCAAATGATTTTCAAATGTTTCATCTTTTTGCACGTTATTGTGTAGCCTTCATGTTCTTATATGCAATGCTTATCAAAAATTCGGACATTTTTGCAAACAAAACAGTAGAAATAAAAACCAAAGAGCTATTTATCTGAATAACGACTTTTATTGATTGAAAATGTGCCTGAAAAGGCAAATACATTGGGAGGCAATTCCTAGAAAGAGGTAATTGCGCACAAAAGGAAAAAATCTATCCTAATGGCAATGTGAACACGGCATCCACTATTTCCCAATTCTGTTATAACTCACAGATCATCAATTTTCCTCCCAACTCCTTGCTTTCTGAGAAGAATGACTGGACGGATCACATCTTTCGAGATGGCAGACGACAAAGCTTGATGAAGTACAGACAACTCAGACTATAGTCTTCGCTTTAATCCCTCTTTTGGCTGGATCGCCCTTTCGGGTTTTCAATCCACCGGGATACCCATTCTTGCCTAAGTCGCCCTTGCGGGTTTTCGACTTACCGGGTGTACAAATTCTTTTCATTTTTATCCCTAATTTTTGCCCGAACCTTTTCTTTCTGTTTTTGGTTCGCCGGGATGCCCCTTTTTTGCCTGGACTTTTTTCTTTTTGTCCAGCGGGTCAATTTATGCGAAGTATTTTTTGACTACATCTGAGTTAACAGGAGACGGAAAATCTTCACCATCCATAGTTGTAAGCATCAAGGCTCCACCGGAGAATACCTTTTTCACAACATACGGACCTTCATAATTAGGAGTCCACTTGCCCCTGTTATCTGCACCGGGAGGGAGGATCCTCTTCAAAACTAGATCACCGATCTGATAGCTTCGAGGACGCACTTTCTGATCAAAGGCTCGCTTCATCCTTCTCTGATACAACTGTCCATGACATACAGCTGCTAGCCGTCTCTCTTCGATAAGGCTCAACTCATTAAACCTTGTTCGAATCCACTCGGCTTCGTCCAGCTTGACATCCAATAAAACTCTCAGAGAAGGAATCTCCACTTCAATAGGTAGGACAGCTTCCATACCATACACAAGGGAGTAAGGGGTTGCCCCGGTCGACGTACGTACTGAGGTACGGTACCCATGCAAAGCGAAAGGCAGCATCTCATGCCAATCCTTGTACGTAACGACCATCTTCTGCACAATCTTCTTGATGTTCTTGTTCGCCGCTTCTACAGCGCCATTCATCTTCGGTCTGTAAGGAGAAGAATTGTGATGTTCAATCTTGAAATCTTTACAAAGCTCTTTCATCATCTTGTTATTGAGATTCGAACCATTGTCAGTGATGATTCTCTCAGGAACTCCATAACGACATATGATTTCTTTCTTGATGAACCGGGTAACCACTTGTTTGGTAACGTTAGCGTAGGAAGCTGCTTCCACCCATTTGGTGAAATAGTCAATCGCTACCAAAATGAAGCGATGTCCATTCGAAGCAGTAGGCTCAATCTTCCCAATCATATCAATGCCCCACATGGCAAACGGCCAAGGCGAATTCATGACATTCAGAGGGCTTGGTGGTACATGCACCTTATCAGCATAGATTTGACACTTATGGCACTTCCGAGCATACTTGAAACAATCGGATTCCATAGTCATCCAGTAATAACCCGCTCTCAACAATTTCTTAGCCATTGCATGTCCGCCGGCATGAGTACCGAAGGAACCTTCATGAACTTCCTGCATTAACATGTCCGCCTCGGGTCTGTCCACGCATCTGAGCAAGACCATGTCAAAGTTTCTCTTATACAACACATCATCCTGATTCAAATAGAAGCTTCCAGCTAGCCTTCTCAGGGTTTTCTTGTCATTCTTCGACGCACCTTCAGGATACTCCTGAGTCTTGAGGAAGTTCTTGATGTCATAATACCACGGCTTCTCATCACCCACAACGGACTCGGCTGCAAACACATACGCAGGCCTCTCAAGTCGATTCACCGCAACATGTGGCACATGATTCCACCAATGAACTTTGATCATAGACGACAAAGTTGCCAAAGCATCAGCCATTTGATTCTCATCCCGGGGGACATGATACAACTTCACCTTCTTGAAGAACGTCGGTATTCTTCTGGTGTAATCTCTATACGGAATCAAATGCGGCTGATTCGTATTCCAATCTCCATTGACTTGATTGACCACTAGAGCTGAATCTCCAAATACATCAAGAGTTTTGATCCTCAGATCAATGGCTTCTTCTATCCCCATGATACAAGCCTCATACTCAGCTTCGTTGTTGGTGACGTCAAACGTCAATCTGGCAGAAAAAGGTATATGAGCACCTTTGGGATTGATCAATACTGCCCCAACACCGTTACCGTTCATATTCACAGCCCCATCAAACATCAGTGTCCATTTGTCATCTGGATCCGGTCCTTCCTCGACAAGAGGTTCTTCGCAATCTTTCATCTTAAGATACATGATGTCTTCATCAGGGAATTCAAACATCATAGGCTGATAATCTTCAATCGGTTGCTCGGCGAGGTAGTCTGACAGAATACTACCTTTGATGGCCTTTTGTGACGTGTACTGAATATCATATTCTGTTAGAATCATCTGCCAACGAGCAACGCGTCCGGTGAGAGCAGGTTTCTCAAAGATGTACTTCACTGGATCCATCTTAGAAATCAACAAGGTAGTATGGTTCAACATATACTGCCTCAGTCGGCGAGCAGCCCAGGCCAAAGCACACAAGTTTTCTCGAGCAGTGAATATCTTGTTTCACAGTCGGTAAACTTTTTGCTAAGGTAGTATATGGCATGCTCTTTTCGACCAGACTCGTCATGTTGTCCCAATACACACCCCATCGAGTTCTCAGTCACTGACAGGTACATTATCAGAGGTCTCCCTGGAACTGGAGGTATAAGGATTGGAGGTTTCTGTAAATACTCTTTAATCTTGTCAAAAGCTTTCTGACAATCATCATTCCACTTGATCGCCTGATTCTTTCTGAGCAGTTTGAAAATTGGTTCACACGTGGCTGTTAGATGAGATATGAACCTTGCAATGTAGTTCAACTCCCTAAAAACCCACGGACTTGCTTCTCCGTTTTTGGTTCAGGCATCTCTTGAATAGCTTTGACTTTCGCTGGATCAACCTCAATCCCTTTCTCACTGACAATGAAGCCTAAAAGCTTCCCTGATCTCACCCCAAACGTACACTTGTTCGGATTCAACCTCAGCTTGAACTTTCTCAACCGGTCAAACAGCTTCTGCAAATTAACCAGGTGCTCCTCTTCTGTCTGCGACTTCGCAATCATATCATCTACGTACACTTCAATTTCTTTGTGCATCATGTCATGAAAAGAGTCGTCATTGCCCTCTGATAGGTAGCACCAGCATTCTTTAGCCCAAATGGCATCACCTTATAGCAGAACGTGCCCCAAGGTGTAATGAATGTCGTCTTTTCCATGTCCTCTGGCGCCATCTTGATCTGATTATATCCAGAGAAACCATCCATGAAAGAGAATACCGAGGATTGAGCCGTATTATCAACCAATACATCAATGTGAGGTAATGGGAAATCATCTTTCGGACTCGCTCTATTCAAATCCCGGTAATCGACACACATTCTGACTTTACCATCCTTCTTCGGCACAGGAACGATGTTGGCCACCCATGGGGGATAACTCGTAACAGCCAAAAAAACCTGCATCCCACTGCTTCTGAACCTCTTCCTTGATCTTAGTTGCCATATCAGGACTCGTTCTACGAAGCTTCTGCTTGACCGAAGGACATCCTTCTCTAAGAGGTAATCGATGCACCACAATGTCTGTATCCAACCCAGGCATATCTTGATATGACCAGGCGAATATCTCCACATATTCTCTCAGCATCTCAATCAGCCTCCTCTTGACAGAGTCCTCTAAAGCAGCCCCAATCTTGATTTCTCTTTTGGCGTCCTCAGTACCCAAATTAACAACCTCCAACTCCTCCTGATGAGGTTGGATGACCCTTTCCTCTTGCTTCAGCAATCTGACCAATTCTGCAGGAAGTTCACAGTCTTCCTCACTCTCCTCTTCAGCTTGGTAGATGGGATTGTCGAAATCATACTGAGCCATAACAGAACTGTTCATAGTGAATGCCATAAGATCGCTTCTGCATGTTTAATGCTTTGTTTTAGAAAAAGAGTTCAATAAAGTCACAAAAAACAAAAACATTGCCATTTTTATTGTTTTTGAAAAAGGATGAAAACAAAAAATAGAAAGACAGGGATCACAAAGTTTGATTTCAAAAAATGTCCTTCATTAATGATAATCATTAAAACATGATGAGGCCCTACAATGAATCACTACGCCTTGGGCAGATCGTAGGATTTTCATGCAAAATGAAAAAAACAACAGAAAATTACTCTGTCAGAAGAGTAACTTGAACCACTTCTTCAGCCGTCCAGTTGTTGATAGACCCCTGGTGCACACGGGCGAACCCAGTTGTCCAAATCACAATCACTGTCACAGTCTTCACTACCGGTTGCAGAGACGTCGCCATGATTCATCAGCCCAGCGCTGGTAAAGGTACTCGGACCCGCTTGACCATTCTGCTCTGCTTGGAGAGGTTCATAACCAACGCCAAATTTGTCTTCTTTAACAGGCAAATCCACCATCTTGCCCCAGCCTTCAGCTTTGCCAGAATCAACAACCTCCTTAGCCTACTTGTAAGAAGTAATTGAAGCACCTGGCTTCCTCTGCTCAGCGTACTCCACTTTCTCAAGAGCCACAGTCTCAAACGCCTGGCATAAGGTTTCGTGGATCTCGCCATCCACCTCAACATATTTGAACGAGGATAGATGACTCACCAGAATCTCTTCTTCACCGCACACGGTCACAATCTGACCGTTCCAGACATACTTGAGCTTTTGATGGAGAGTCGACGAGACTGCCCCTGCTGCATGAATCCATGGACGCCCCAATAAACAACTATAGGCGGGCTGGATGTCCATAACATAGAAGATGATATCGAATACCTCAGGACCTATCTTCACAGGCAAGGTAACTTCCCCACATACAGAACGTTTGGATCCGTCGAAAGCACGAACGATCAGGTCACTGGGAGTAAGCACAAACCCTTCCACATCAATCTTCTTCAGAATCTGCTTAGGCAGCACATTCAGCGACGACCCGGTGTCTACCAATACGTGAGACAACACTGCCCCCTTGCACTCCATGGTGATGTGCAAGGCTTTGTTATGGTTTCGCCCTTCAGGCGTTAAGTCCAGGTTGGTGAATCCTACACCATGCCTGGTGCTCACATTGGCCATCACACCCTCCAGTTGATTGACAGAAATCTCCTGAGGCACGTAAGCCAGATTCAACATCTTCAGCAAGGCATTACGGTGTGCCTCAGAGCACAACAACAGTGAAAGTATAGAAATCTTGGACGGAGTTTGATTCAACTGATCTACAATCTTTTAGTCACTCTTCTTGATTATCTTCATAAACTCCTCTACGTCCTTCTCAAATGTCCCCTCGGGCGCTTCCTTCTGGATAGGTTCTTCCTCAATCACAGCTTGCTTACCCTTTGCTTGGCGAGAGCCTCAGCATTATTGTCCCTCAAAGGCTGCGGTGCGAACAGACGACCGCTTCTGGTAAAACCTCCTGGACCCCCTACATTATCCACAGCCGGACCAACAGTTGCAGGAACTCTATTCGGTAAACCAATTGTCACTGGAGTTTGATTCACTGGTCTTGTCTGACTTTCAGCCCTTCTGTTACTGCGATAAGCATTATCATACTTCCACGGCACGGCTCTACTATTCTCGACAGCCCTTCTTCCAGACGCAACGATAGTAGTTGGAGCACTGATGGTTACAGGCACGGAAATGGTAACTGGGGTACCATTCGTTGCAGGTGCACTAACGACCCTTTGTCCACGTCCTTCAGACGGTTTAAAGTAAATGGTAATAGTTGATACTGTCCCACGATCTTTTACAGCCCTACTGAATTGCAAACAACCCTCATCCATCATACCCTGGATACCGGCCTTAACTGGTCGCAACCATTCTCAGATTCTGCACAACCCAAACAATCCTCATCACAGCCCGAGTAGACACCCCCATTCAGCAGACGGCCCTTCACAACTAGCAGAGAAGTCTGAACATCATCAACATTAACAACCAGATCTTCAGCTTCTTTCCCCTCAATATTGTTCACTCTATGCCCACCATGCTGAGGCATAGGGTTGTTTACGACGTTAGGCACTGGAGCGAAGTTGATTGCTTGGCATCGATCAAATCTTGGACCTTGTGCTGGAGAGCCCGACACTTCTCAGTATGATGCCCTGGTGCCCCAGAGTGAAAGTCACAACGGACGTTGGCGTCGTACCCAGGAGGCAATACTGTAGGCGGAGCCATTGTACGCAACTCAACCATCCCCAACCTGAGTAGTTCGGGCAGCAGTTCGGCGTACGACATGGGTAGCGAATCAAAACGTCGATCAGTCATCCTTTGTCTGGGCTGATACGGACGTTGCTGTTGTTGTTGTTGTTGCGGTTGTTGAACTCTTTGTTGTTGTTGTTGACGAGGTTGAGGTTCCGGAATGGTCACTGCAGCAGCTTGACGGTATTCAATTCTGTTCTGATCTCTGCGGTGTTGAACAGCATTAGTTTCACCCTCTCTTCGACGAGGTGCCCCAGCAAATGGCTTCTTAGAAGAAGAGGAACCGACATCTTGGATCTTCCCAGTTTTAATCAAGCTCTCAGTCCTCTCTCCACAAATGACAACATCAGAAAAACTACCGAATGGGCAGCTCCCCATCCGGTCCATAAACACACCTTGAAGAGTACCGATAAACATGTCTGTCAACTCCCTCTCCAGCATAGGGGGTTGAACTCTAGCAGCCAGTTCACGCCACCTCTGGGCGTACTCCTTGAAGCTTTCATTGGATTTCTGACAACGACTCTGCAGCTGAGTCCGGCTCGGTGCCATGTCCATGTTATGTTTATACTGCCTCAAGAAGGCCTCACCCAGATCCCTCCAGCATCGGATCGAATCTCTCTTTAATTCCATGTACCAGTCCAAAGAAGCACCAGATAGACTATCTTGGAAAAAATACATCCACATCTTTTCATCATCGGTATACGCAGAGATTTTTCGATAATAAGCCTGCACATGGGTGCGAGGGCAAGAAGTACCGTTGTATTTATCGAAGGACGGTGCTTTGAACTTGTAAGGGATTCTCAAACCTTCCACCAACCCCATATTGGTAACATCAAAACCGAGAGAATTTTGACATTCCATAGCCCGGATCTTCTCAGCAAGGGCATCAACTTTACGATCCCTCTCATCAACCCTTCCCAGAACATCTTCGTCTTCACTGAGCAGAGTGAACATATCCTCTTGTCTGTCAACAATCGGAACAGGATTACGGGCCGGGGCACGGACTGCTCTGGCATTAGCGGCATCTGGAGCAATAGGTTGACCGTTGATTCGAATACCCCCCAACTCATCACCTACAGCATAGTTGTTGATGGGTACAGCAGCAGCAACATTATTATCATTGACCGGGCCTCCCTCTGGTGGAGCATGGTTGACTGGTGGAATTGCAGCCTCTTGTCTCTGAACCATGGCTCGAAGTTCTTCTTGACCTTGTGCAACCCCTTGCATCATATTCATAAACTGGGCCATGTTAGCCTTCATCTCAGCCAACTCAGCTTGAACTTGATCCATACCTCTCTGTTGATTCAGTCTTGTTGAGTAGCGGTGCGGACGTTGATCAGCTATCCTGCCTGAACAGGAACCAAGAGTGAGAAGTCACGACCAAGAACACCTGTTATGCAAAATGATATGAGTATGGTGCTAATGATGCGTATGATGCACATGATATGTTCATTCCTCAGGCATTCAAAGAGCCTGAGTCATCCTCAAAAGATGGCAACCTGCGGCAAGAACAACATAGAAGCACAGAAACAACATACACAAGAGTGATGAGTACAGGGTGAAACCAACAACCTCATCTATATGAGTAACAGGATCATACAACAAAGTCGACAAAGAAAGTCCAAACAAACGGAGTACAACAATGAATCCCATCCAACAAGCCTGGAGGTGATTCTCAACATACATATCAAAGATACAAGCTAAGACAAACGGCCTCCCGGAATGAGAGTCTTCAAGTACTGACACTGGTCTATCAACAGGTCACATTCTGAACATTCTGGCAAAAGAGTGATCTTCTCCTTCAGTTGTCGTCTAAGCTCTACCACTTCTCCTCCAAGGTGGTTCTCTGATGCCTGTCTCAAGTCTACTTCCTTCTTCAGCTGGATGTCTTTATCTCTGAGTTGCTTCTCCAAGCCTCTGATCTTCTTCTGATAGCTGGCCTCAGCTCTCTGCAGCCTCAAGCACTCCCGGTGTTCTGCATCTAACATGCTCTCCATCTCCTCGTAGGATCTCTTCTTGCTTCCCAGTCTGCTGGCATCCTCTTCTTGCACTCCTCTGAGTTGATGAGCCAAATTCAACCTATCAGCTTTGGCCTTGTACAGCTCCATCTGGGTATCTTGCTCCTTCCCTCTCAAACGGCGATTCTCCATCAGGGCTTGCTTGTAGTGCTCCGCAGGCACACTCTCAGCAAGGATCAAAGGTGGTTGCTCCTGCAACGGCTCCATCCTATCGTAGGGTAACAACAAAGTTTCTACTCTCTCCTTGACCCAATCAGTGTAATCGGGCATAGCAACGGCAAACTTCTTCCCTAAGACAGATCCATCCTTCATACCAATAGACTTCCAAGCTCTCCCTATCTGCTCCAATCTATCCGGGTCACTCTGCTTCTCAAAATACACACTTTCAGCTACCTCAGCCTCAAGTGGTCTTCCCTTCATCACAAACCCCAACTGGCGAAGAGAAAGAACCGGGTTGTAATTGATGCAACCCCTAGTCCCTACGAGTGGCACATTACGGAATCCTCCACAACTCATAATGACGTTACGCACATCCATCCGGTAAGATTGCCACCTGATATCATAGGAGGTAAGAGACATAACCCTCTGAGTCCACTTATGCGTGCTCTGAGCGTCCACAAAAGGTCCACTGACTGGCTGAAGAGACAAGAACCATCTGAGCAAAAGCGGGAGACAACACCTGATAGCCCCACCCTTACCATGCCTACTGTGAATAGCATAGTAAGTGTCAGCTAATAGAGTAGGAACTGGATTTCCTCCAATGAAAATACTGACTGCAGCATAGTCAACAAAATTGGGCATACTCGGAAACAGGACGATCCCATAGATCATGACGGCCAACTGAGCATGAAAGGCTTCCCAACTTCCCTTCTCTGCTTCTTCTCTAGCTACCCTCAACAGAAACTTCAAAGGCAATCCTACAACATCCCCACTGGACTTCCAACTATCACTGACTTCCTTGATACCCAAATGGAGAGCTCTGGCAACAACTCTGAAATCAACCTCTTTGGGCACATCCAAGAAAGGAACCTGATACCGGACCGGGACACTCAGCAGAATGGAATACTCCTCAAGAGTAGGCGCTAACTGATAATCTTGAAAGGTGAAACAATGAAGCTCTGGGTCGTAGAACTGTAGAAGAGTTTGCAACGGCACTGGATCGACTACCATCTTCAACAGTGTCAGAATATCTCCATACTGGTCAACAAACCCCTTCTGGTTACCACTGGTCATAAGGTTGCTCAACTCAAACAGAGACGTCAAAGGTTCACGGTGAAAGCTGTAGGAACAAGTCTTCCGCTTCAACTCTGGGACTGTTGCCATCTCTATCAGTGAACAAGCTCTGGAATGTACCTGAGAAATGATATGCATGCAGGGATCAGTTTTTTTTTTCTTTTCTTTTTTTTTCCTTTTTTTTTTTTGCGTATTTTTTTTTGAAAATAAACATGTTATGATGCAAATGATGCAGACAAGACTGGTTGGCTGTGTCTCTCAGAACACAGGATCAAAACTTCGGCTTGAACTCGGAACCACAGATTCATCTGAAACCCAAAGTCATCTGAGACCCCAAAATTCTGAACCAATAGTCACCAACAGGATCACAAGTCACCAACAAGTCACCAGCAAGTCACCAACTGTACCTGTAATAATGATCATTCCCTCCCCACTCACGGGTGTCATCTAGGCCAGGGTAAGGTCGAGAGAAACGCAGCATAAATAACCTTTCGCAGAACATTATCATATACACACCCGAAGTATGTAACGATAATATCCCACCAGGGTCTGAACTGCTCGTGATATCAATGTTCCGCTAAGTGGCGCAGTACCACCCGCTTCCCATGAATCACTCTATTCCTAAGTATCCTAGATTTCACTCATGGCCTGGGTATTGGACCTTTTACCTCATGTAACTCCTACCCCAACAGAGAGAAACAGACAACCAGCCAGGTGAACAGATGAATAAATGCAAACATTAATGCAAACAATAAATGCAAACGATAAATGCACATATATACAAATGAACGCAATAAATAACAGCCAATAGCAACCAAAGCCCTAACCTAGAGAGCGCTAGGAGAGACTCGCTCAGGGAAGATGGACCAGCACAGGTCAACTTCTCTACATCCCCAGCAGAGTCGCCAGCTGTCGCATCGCGCGAAAAACCGGCGGGAAAACAAGAACAACAGAGCCGCCACCGTGCGTTATTTATCCCAAAAGAGGGAAAGGAAACGCTCAGAGTAAACCTGGAAAGAACATGGTCTCGCGACCAAAGAGAATGGGATCGGGAGTCGGTTATGCGAAGGGAAGGTATTAGCACCCCTACGCATCCGTCGTACTCGACGGGATCCACGCACAAAAGGAAGGAAAATGGTTGCTATAAACACTGCTCACATAAACATCTATACAGGCTGAAAGAGACACAAGAAACAAACAAAACGGACTCGGCAGGATATCACATCCTGGGCCTACTTAGTCTATCAGGCATAGACATCAGAGTCGAAGTAGTTCGGACTGGGGGAAAACATGCTCGCTAGGATATCGCATCCTATGCATACGTATCTCCTTGGACGAAGGAGAATCAGAGCATTCGTAGCTCGGCTGACACGCACACAAACAAACACAGGCAAAGGCAAGCGTGGAGCCTGAATGCCAATCACCGGACTTACATCAGCATCCGAACCAAAACACACCCACACTGGAACCTAACTGCCACTCGATGGACTTACATCAGCTTCCAAGCACACAACAGACAAAACAAGTTAATAGGGAGTCGGGGACTCGAGCCTATAACTGTCAAGCACACACTCAAACAAACAGACAACAAATTGCTAAGGAGTCAGGCACTCGAACCTAGCAATTGTCAAACAACACACACAAAAGAAAAAAAAAGCGCCCGGAGAGATCAGCTCATCTCCTGCCTACGTACCTCATCTGGTATGAGGATCAGGGCGACGTAGTTCCCCTACGGAGGGATAAAGGACTAGCCTAACCAGATAACAGAGGGAGACACAACTAGGGAGACTACGACTCGAGCCTAGATGTTATCATGCAAATCATCCCTAAGTTAAGGTTTCTAGCTAACTGGCACAGGGAGCCAGCCTATCCTAATCATGCCTTGCACAGGAAGCAAGCCACACACACATTTAACTTGCACAGGGAGCAAGTCTAAACTAAACCTAACTTGCACAGGAAGCAAGTCAAACAAACATACAAGCACAGGTAGCACACACTATACACAAGCAAGGGGCTCAAACAAGGGTTAGGTTTTAGTCGAGGGGTCATATCAACCTCAACAAACAAACCTCTGGAACTGGGTAGTGTTAGCTCTTAACCTTGCCATTGAGGGGCTAAGGTGAAGCAGATGATAGGTGAGTGAAGATAAGACTTCACAGCTCTTATCCCTGGCCTGGGAGAGCTTAAGACAAGAATGTGTGGGTTCAGAAAGTGGGAACCCTTCTACACATTTGATACTGACTCAACTGTACAATTGTACAAGATCTTGGGTTTGTATATGCAATGCATCAACACAGTGGTGTGAGCAAAGCAGATGACACACAGAATAGCAGGGGATAGGTTGCTTATCCCTTGGGTTCTGCCAATTGCCTCTTCACTTAGGAGGACTTTGGATATGTACAGGGACAAGATTTAAACATACACAAACATTGCCTCTTAAGGAGGACTTCAGACAATTGCCTGGCCAAGTAACAGGCCAGGTCTTCCAGACTACATGAAGAAAAAGGAATTATACCTCAAAGCAAGTTGCTATTAAAGCAAAGCAAAGCAAGTTCAAAGCACTAAGCAACTAATGATACCTGAAATAGTCAAACAGATCAGTACACAATTCAAAAGTTAAAGCAACAGGAAGTAGGAATCAATAGTCAACACAAACAGGCAAATGTGCAAAGCACAAAGCTCAAGGCATATGAGCCAAGCAACCTACAAAACAAAGAGGTTAGCTCATGATAATCAAATGAACTCAATCAAATTGTAATGATCTCTTTGAAGCATTTGTAGCTTAACCTGAAAACATGAACTCAAACATAAGCCACAGGACCACTAGGACAAGCCTAGGGTCAAAAATGAATGAGAAAGTCAAAACAGCAAGCAATGTCCAATCAATATCAAATTCAAACATTTAGGAAGCAAACCCAATTGGTTTCATGCTCATATCATGCATCATCATCATTTCATAAGCAAAAGAAGTCAAAGCATGGCAAATGAGAGCTCATAGGAGTCAACAGCAAGACTTAACTCAAAACCAATCATAATCAATTCCAAAAATCATCAAATAATTCATGATCAATCACAATCCATAACATGACATGCATATCAAATTTCATCCCATTTGGACAAGTGGAAGGCAGTCAATGAAAATCAGAAAGTCAAAGCAATTTTGAACATGCTCAAAGAAGTCAACCAAACATGCATCAACTTAGAAAAATCATAAGTCAGTGATAGCATATGAGAAATGAATGGGACTAAAACCATGGCAAATATGAGGATGTCTAGTTATCTCATGTAAAATTTCATGTCCATCTAATAAAGTATGAGAATTTCACAAATGAAATGGCAACATGTGCCACAAGAAGTCAACATTTTGGTCAAACAGGGGAGAAAATCTCAAACAATTAGGAAATGCCTCAAATAATTCCAGGAAAATTCACATGTAAACTAGACATACAAGAGTACATTCATGCAAAATTTCACATCAATTGGAGGTCAAGAAGCATGGCTATGAAAATCATGAAGTTGGACATCAATGGTGTGACACAAATTGTCACACCCTAATTCAAAAATTCACAACTCACAATCCAGATAAGATAAATTCACAAACTCTACACCAAAATCACCATGAGTGTGTCTAGTTTAAGCACAAAAAATTTGGGAGCCATTGGATAAAGCATCACCATTTCACAAATGTCTTGGCAAAAGGTACAAAATATGAGCACATGTCACAAGCCCTAATACCAATTAAAATTCACTCATCAAAAAAATCAGCAAAAATCATGATAAAAAAGTAGAGATCCAGATGGAGCTAATGCAAAAAATCCCATTAAAATTGGATCAAACATGATGGAGATATGATTTTTCAAAGTTTGGTGATCAAATGTGAAATTAAAAATGAAAAAAACAACATATTCAATGGGTCATGTGCCACGGCCATGGCATTTTTGTAATTAACCAAGTCACTAATTGAGACGCGGTCGTTTTGGCCAAGAAGAGGAAATGTTTCTATTGGTCGGTTTCAAATGGAACAGGGACGCGGTTCATGCAAACCCTAATCCAGAAATCCGCAGCAAAATGCGCAGCTGGCCTTATGAAGGCTGCAGGAGAATCCGCAGGTAAATGGGCAGTTTCATGAACAGCATGAAGATCTTCATGATCTTCATGCACGAAAATTCCAGAAAAAAAACATAATCCCAGAAACACAAATTAAACACACATTCATGAAGATCCACCAACACTTAACACGAATCAATGTGCATTTTATCCAAAAAAAAACAACAACATCAAGAATCGATCCAATCTTGTTATGAACACAAAACTTCCAAACCCTCGTTCTCTCTCATTTCTCAATGGTTTTTCACGATTCAAAGCACAATACAACCAGCATGGAAAGATCTACATAATGCATAACATGGTTTTGGAAAATGAGAGATTCGAAAATTTACCAAGAGTGAAGAGCAGCTGGGATTTTGATGTTGTTTGCTTGCAAATGCTCAAAACAGGTGAAGGTCCAAGCTCCACAAGGTGAATGGTGAAGTTGGCTTGGCTTGAGATAGCTTGAAAGGGCTTCAACCAAACTTTGCCATTGATGAAGCTTTGAAAAAAAACAGTCGTGGAAATGGCCTTCCAGCTGTAGAATGATGGTGGAAACAAGCTCAAAATGGTGTATGGATGTTGTTTTAGGCAAGGCAATGTCAAGCTCTTTGAGTTTCTTTGACAGATTATGAAAATGGCCAAAGATGAAGTTTTGAGAGAGTGAGTAAATTCTGAGTTTGTGTGGCTGCTGCTAGGGTTTCATTCAGCAAAAAAAAATGATGAATATATACCATGTTTAATGGGACTGAGCAAGGTTCATGAAAATGTGGAAAGGAGTTGGTAAAAAATGTACTTTTGGCCAATTTTCAAGCAAGTTAGGAATGGCTGTGTGTACTGCACGAAAATGGGCTTCCAACAAGTCTCAAATGTCATTTCTGAACATATTCCAATGGCCAAAGTGATTACAAATGGTTATTTTAAAAATTCACTTTTGTACCACACTTGAAATCAATTCATGCAAGTCCAAAAATGCCATTTTGATTGGTGAAGTTTTGGTGAATGATGATGACATATTTGGAAAGAGGGGATCAAATGTGACTTGTAGGAAAAAACCCCACCCAAATTGGCCAAATGGTTTGAGAGATATGGCCTTTTGAAGTTCAAGAATTTCTGAAAATGAATTGATCATAACTTGCCAACCATACATGGGAATTGAGTGTTCTTGGACTTTTTGGAAATGGGAGAACAAGATCTTCAACTTTCATGTTGGGAAAAAATTCATTTGAAGCTTGTATCATGATGTAAGTTTGAGGATCAAGACTTTCCATTTTTGGCAGGTTTCAATTACAGGTCCAGTTTCTATTTTTGGAAATTTCTGATCTGGCTTCAAATTCTTCCATGATGGTGTTTGACATGATATATGAGGCCTATTTGGACATGAATAAGCTCTCTCAAACCAAATCCCAACATCAAAACCATAAAATCAGACACAGTTGACCAAGTTTGACTTTTTAGGGTTTCTGGCAAGCTGTGCACTGACTGATGACTTCTGAACATCCAATCTTTGACCTAAACACTTCAAATGGATCCCCAAGTCATGTGACCATGTTGGGCCAACCCTAGGGCCTTGGCTCAATGGAAATTGTACTTGCTTGCTTGACTGACTGATCTCCTGACCAGTTTGACCTAATTCTCCTGATTGACTTGCACTTGAGGCAAATAGGACAATGCAATGTTATGCAGTGGACCATGTTATGTTATGACCTAATATGAGAATGTATGTACAATGATAGGTGCAAATTTGAGGTGCTACACCTATATTGGTGTATGATATAGTAGGGATCATTTCCCGTTGTTTTGAGCAGTATAGGTATTAGTAGAGTGTGCTAATACTGTGATTTATTATTTGGCATGACATGATATGATTTTGTGATAAATATGCTGATGATGTATGATGGTATGCATAATGTTGTGAATATATCTATTATGTATGCAATTGTGGATGGACTGTTTATGGCTTAGAGTGTGAGCATATGTCCATTGTGGATTGTTGTTGATGGTTGCATGCTAGGTGATTTAGCGTGCATAGCATAGCCTTTATGGTGGTAGCTAATTCCCATGGTGAGGAATTAGTGAGTGAGTCATTGTGGATTGTTGTTGATGTTTGCATGCTAGGTGATTTAGCGTGCATAGCATGGCCTTTATGGTGGTAGCTAATTCCCATGGTGAGGAATTAGTGAGTGAGTCACTAGGTCTCAAATGAGTGGGACTAGTGAGCTTGGTAGCCGTATCTGGGTTTGATCGGTGAGGTTGAACTATGTGTTCACGAATAGTCGGTACCGCATGCATGGAGTCTCATTGCATAATGTATGTATGGCGTATAATATGAATGGATGTATTCCAATATTATACGTGTGTTTTGTGTTTGTGTTGAGTATGATTATGAGTTGATGTTGCCGTTGCTGAATGTGTGATATGATTAGGGTGATGAAATGTGCTAATTTACTTAGCATTACATGATATTTTATAATGTTTATTATATCGATTGAGGAACTCACCCTTACAACTATGTTTCAGGTAACGAGCAGTGATTGAGTAGAAGCTAGTGCTTGGAGTCTAGTGTAGTTCCTTAGTGGGTCATGCTCTGGTCTATGTAACATCGGGACGGGATGTTTTACTTTGTTTTCATTTTGGTTGATTGAACAACTTTACATGTAATGTGTTACATGGTTTGCATGTTGTTAGATTTCTATCCGCTGCGAATTATGCAATGTTTTATTTTGATTAATAAATGAGCATGACAAGTTATTTTGGTGAATGGTGTGAAGTGTAAAGTGTGACACCCTGAAATTGCATATCTACTCTGATTTATATTTTGTTGTTTTAATTAATTATTGGGGTATTTTAGAAGGGTGTTACATTAGTGGTATCAGAGCATAGTCGGTCGAGTCGAGTCGTAATTATTCGGTTTCCCTGTATGTGATAGGTGTTGTGTAACCCTATCAGTACTTATTGTTTTAGCTTGTTGGATTAACTCAGAATAGAGATGGCTGGAAGAGGTAGAGACGATGCTGCGATTGCTGAGGCTCTGGGTATGCTAGCTGGAGTACTTGGAGGGAATCCGAATGTTGTGGGATTGGGAGCTGCTCGTCAACTGAGAGAGTTCCAGAAGAACAATCCTCCGATGTTCAAGGGAGCATACGATCCAGATGGTGCTCAGAAGTGGTTGAAGGAGATCGAGAGGATCTTCCGAGTGACTGAGTGTGCCGATAACCAGAAGGTCAGGTTCGGTACGCATATGTTGTCAGAGGAAGCAGATGATTGGTGGGTTGCTGCCCGCACTAAGTTGGAAGCTGCTAGGAGTGCTGAGATCACTTGGGCGGTGTTCAGAGAGAGATTCCTGAGGAAGTACTTTCCAGAGGATGTCAGAGGAAGGAAAGAGTTTGTTTCTATCAGCAAGGCAGGTGAATGAGGCGGTAGCAGATGGGGCAGAGTTGTTTATGCTGTTAGCGACTTTGGAGGCTAAAGATAAACTGGTGATTTGCGATCTAACCGTGGTGTGTGATTTTCCTGATGTGTTTCCTGAAGAAGTGAATGAATTACCGCCAGAGCGTGAAGTTGAGTTCTCGATTGATTTGGTACCTGGTACTAGGCCGATATCGATGGCTCCGTACCGTATGTCTGCTGTTGAGTTAACTGAATTGAAGAGTCAGTTGGAAGATCTGTTGGATAAGAAATTTATTCGTCCGAGTGTGTCACCGTGGGGCGCACCAGTGTTATTGGTTAAGAAGAAAGAAGGTACTATGAGGTTGTGTGTGGACTACAGGCAACTGAATAAAGTGACGATCAAGAATCGGTATCCTTTGCCGAGGATTGATGATTTGATGGATCAGTTGGTTGGTGCGAGTGTGTTCAGCAAAATAGATTTGAGATCGGGGTATCATCAGATACGTGTGAAAAATGAGGATATTCAGAAGACTGCTTTCAGACAAGGTATGGACATTATGAGTATTCTGTAATGCCTTTTGGTGTGACTAATGCGCCTGGGGAATTTATGGAGTATATGAATAGGATTTTCCATCCGTACCTAGACAAGTTTGTTGTGGTGTTTATTGACGATATTTTGGTGTATTCGAAATCTGAAGAAGAGCATGCTGAACATTTGAGAGTGGTTTTAGGAGTTCTACGAGAAAAGAAGTTATTTGCTAAACTGTCCAAGTGTGAATTTTGGTTAGAAGAGGTTAGTTTTCTTGGTCATGTGGTTTCAAGAGGTGGTGTTGCTGTTGATCCTTCTAAGATAGAAGCGGTATCTAAGTGGGAAGCTCCGAAGTCAGTTTCTGAGATAAGGAGTTTTCTTGGACTTGCAGGTTATTATAGGAAATTCATTGAGGGATTTTCTAAGTTGGCGTTACCGTTGACGATGTTGACTAGAAAGGGGCAAGTGTTTGTTTAGGACTCAAAATGTGAAGAAGGTTTCCAAGAGTTAAAGAGAAGGTTAACTACTGCTCCTATTCTGATATTACCAAGTCCGTCGGAACCATTTGAGGTTTACTGTGATGCTTCATTGTTGGGTTTGGGTGGTGTTTTGATGCAGAATAAGCAGGTTGTAGCTTATGCTTCGAGACAACTGAAGGTTCATGAGAGGAACTATCCGACACACGATTTAGAGTTGGCAGCTGTGGTATTTGTTCTGAAGTTATGGAGGCATTACTTGTACGGGTCAAGATTTGAGGTTTTCAGTGACCATAAAAGTTTAAAGTATTTGTTTGATCAGAAAGAGCTGAATATGAGACAGAGGAGATGGTTAGAGTTTCTGAAGGATTATGACTTTTGTTTGAATTACCATCCGGGTAAAGCAAACGTAGTGGCTGATGCATTGAGTCGGAAATCATTGCATATGTCTATGTTAATGGTTAAGGAACTGGATTTAATTGAGCAGTTTAGAGACTTGAGTTTGGTGTGTGAGGGTACTCACAATAGTGTTAAATTGGGAATGTTGAAGTTAACGAGTGGTATTCTGGATGAGATTAGAGAGGGTCAGAAATCCGATGTGCTTTTGGTTGATAAGTTGACTCTAGTGAATCAAGGTCAAGGTGGTGAATTCAGAGTTGATAAGAATGGTGTTTTGAAATTTGGTAATCGGGTGTGTATTCCGGATGTTACCGAACTTAAGAAGAGTATTCTTGAGGAAGGACATTGTAGTGGCCTGAGTATTCATCTTGGGGCTACGAAGATGTATCATGATTTGAAAAAGTTATTTTGGTGGCCGGGAATGAAAAGAGAAATTGCGAGTTTTGTTTATTCTTGTTTGACTTGTCAGAAGTCAAAGATTGAGCATCAGAAGCCGTCTGGGCTAATGCAACCGTTGGCTATTCCAGAGTGGAAGTGGGATAGTATCAGTATGGATTTTGTTTCTAGTTTACCGAGGACAATTAAGAATTTTGAAGCTATTTGGGTGATTGTTGACAGATTGACAAAATCGGCTCATTTCATTCCGATCAGAATGGATTATCCGTTAGAGAGATTAGCTGAGTTGTATATTGAGAAAATTGTAAGTTTGCATGGTATTCCGTCGAGTATTGTTTCGGACAGAGATCCTAGATTTACATCGAAGTTCTGGGAAGGTTTGCAGAGGGCTTTGGGAACTAAGCTGAGATTGAGTTCTGCATATCATCCGCAGACTGATGGTCAGACTGAGAGGACGATTCAGTCACTGGAGGATCTTTTGAGGGCTTGTGTTTTGGAAAAGGGAGGTGCTTGGGATTGTTATTTACCTTTGATTGAGTTTACCTACAATAATAGTTTTCATTCGAGCATTGGTATGGCACCGTTTGAAGCTTTGTATGGTAGGAGATGTCGGACACCTTTATGTTGGTATGAGTCCGGTGAGAGTGCTGTGGTTGGACCGGAGATTGTTCAACAAACTACGGAAAAGATTAAGATGATTCAGGAGAAGATGAGGATTGCTCAGAGTCATCAGAAGAGTTATCACGACAAGAGGAGGAAGTCACTTGAGTTTCAAGAGGGAGATCATGTGTTTCTTCGTGTTACTCCGATAACTGGGGTTGATCGAGCTTTGAAGTCGAAGAAGTTGACACCTCGATTTATTGGTCCTTATCAGATTTTGGAGAGGATAGGGGAGGTAGCCTATCGTATCGCTTTACCGCCGTCACTTGCGAATTTGCATGAGGTTTTTCATGTGTCTCAGTTGAGGAGGTACATTCCCGATCCGTCGCATGTGGTCCAAGTAGATGATGTACAGGTGAGAGATAACCTGACTGTTGAAACATCACCTATGAGGATCGAGGATCGAGAGTTGAAGCAGTTGCGGGGTAAAGAGATTGTTTTGGTCAAGGTAGCTTGGGGAGGACCAGCAGGTGGCAATGTGACTTGGGAACTTGAGAGTCAGATGAAGGAATCTTATCCAGAGTTATTCGCTTGAGGTATGTTTTCGAGGACGAAAACTCTTTTAGTGGGGGAGAGTTGTAACACCCCGATAAAATATGATAATTATTTAATTTAAGTTAATAGTATATTTATTAATTTAATTAAATAATTGGAATATTATTGGATTATTATTATTGGAATATAAAGTTGGAATCAGAAAAGAGTCCCATTTGGTAAAAAGGTTTTTCACGTGAAAGCAGAGAAGCGACTCAAAAGTGGAAAAAGGGCAAAGAGGAAGAGCAAGAGAACAAGGGTTGAAGAAGGGAAAAGCTTGAAGCTAAAGGATTTGCCGGATTAACTCAGGTAAGGGGGGTTTATCGTCGTTTAATGGGTATTATGGGTTAACATGTAATGGGTAGTAATAAGCCATTGAATTGACCCTAATTGGGATGATGAATGCTGCAAATTATGATGAACAAATTATGTTAAAACTGTAATTGAACCTATATTTGGATGAGTCGTAGTTTTCTGGACGTGTAGCTTTTTACGGAATCGAAATCGGAGGTCCGGAAGTCCTCCAACGGCGAAAAATGCGGGTAATCATGCATTCTGTTCGTGTTAGCGCAGGAACAGCTTTCTGTCTTGCGTTAACCGGTTAACCCAGGGTGTTAACCGGTTAACACTGTTATGATAATTAAAATAATTAATTTCTGTCTTGCGTTAACCGGTTAACCCAGGGTGTTAACCGGTTAACACTGTTAAAATTTGCCAGGAAGCGCGTTCTGTTTTGCGTTAACCGGTTAACCCAGGGTGTTAACCGGTTAACACTGTTTGAAAGTGGAAAATTGATATTCAAATATTGTGTACATATTTGACGATTGGCCTATATTGGTGTATGATATAGTAGGGATCATTTCCCGTTGTTTTAAGCAGTATAGGTATTAGTAGAGTGTGCTAATACTGTGATTTATTATTTGGCATGACATGATATGATTTTGTGATAAATATGCTGATGATGTATGATGGTATGCATAATGCTGTGAATATATCTATTATGTATGCAATTGTGGATGGACTGTTTATGGCTTAGAGTGTGAGCATATGTCCATTGTGGATTGTTGTTGATGGTTGCATGCTAGGTGATTTAGCGTGCATAGCATAGCCTTTATGGTGGTAGCTAATTCCCATGGTGAGGAATTAGTGAGTGAGTCATTGTGGATTGTTGTTGATGTTTGCATGCTAGGTGATTTAGCGTGCATAGCATGGCCTTTATGGTGGTAGCTAATTCCCATGGTGAGGAATTAGTGAGTGAGTCACTAGGTCTCAAATGAGTGGGACTAGTGAGCTTGGTAGCCGTATCTGGGTTTGATCGGTGAGGTTGAACTATGTGTTCACGAATAGTCGGTACCGCATGCATGGAGTCTCATTGCATAATGTATGTATGGCGTATAATATGAATGGATGTATTCTAATATTATACGTGTGTTTTGTGTTTGTGTTGAGTATGATTATGAGTTGATGTTGCCGTTGCTGAATGTGTGATATGATTAGGGTGATGAAATGTGCTAATTTACTTAGCATTACATGATATTTTATAATGTTTATTATATCGATTGAGGAACTCACCCTTACAACTATGTTTCAGGTAACGAGCAGTGATTGAGTAGAAGCTAGTGCTTGGAGTCTAGTGTAGTTCCTTAGTGGGTCATGCTCTGGTCTATGTAACATCGGGACGGGATGTTTTACTTTGTTTTCATTTTGGTTGATTGAACAACTTTACATGTAATGTGTTACATGGTTTTCATGTTGTTAGATTTCTATCCGCTGCGAATTATGCAATGTTTTATTTTGATTAATAAATGAGCATGACAAGTTATTTTGGTGAATGGTGTGAAGTGTAAAGTGTGACACCCTGAAATTGCATATCTACTCTGATTTATATTTTGTTGTTTTAATTAATTATTGGGGTATTTTAGAAGGGTGTTACATGCCACACCCCCATACCACTACCAAGGAAACCCTTTTCGCCATGGTATATGGGGCAGACACTATGTTGCCCCGTAGAAATCGACACACCCTCGTGGCGACGCTCCCAATTAAACATGTATGTGAATAATACATGACTAGAGTGCGCCACATATTTGGTTGATGAGTTAAGGGATTTCGCCCACATCCGAGAATTCTCCGCCAAACACAAAGCTGATAGGAGATACAATTCCAAGGTAGTACCACTTGAAATGCGGGAAGGAGACCTGGTACTAAGGCAGGTGGTTCTTCCCACACAACAGGGAAGTTACAACCCAATTAGGCGAGATAGTACTGAAAATTCTAGAAGCTCCCGCATGGAGTATACAAGATGCAGGACATGGATGAGAGCCTCATACCCAAAACATGGAACTCTCTTTGTTTGAAATATTATTATAGTTAGATTGCTTGTAATTTTTGAGAGGGTAGATCGCCCGCCTATGTATGAACTTTTGAATGTTTATGAGTAGGAAAAACATTTTGGTTATGTATGATGGGCTTACACAAGAAGATTATGCCACCTTCCCAGGCGATATATGTATGTTAGGCTTCTACGGAAGATCTTTGTCGCCTTCCCAAGCGATATATGTATGACAGGCTTTCACAAGAAGATCCTTGTTGCCTTTGCAAGCAATATATGTATGTTGGGTTTTCACATGAAGATCCTTGCCTCCTTCCCAGGTGATACATGTATGATGGACTTTCACAAGAAGACCATTGTCGCCTTCCCAAGAGATATATGTATGTTAGGCTTTCACAGGAAGATCCTTATCGCCTTCCCAGTTAATAAATGTATGATATGCTTCTACTAGAAGATCCTTTCAACCTTTCCGGGCGATATATGTATGATGGGATACCACTGGAAGATCCTTTCCACCTTCTCAGGCAATATATGTTTGTTGGGCTACCACAAAAAGATCTTTGTCGCTTTTCTAGGCGATATAACCATGAAGGAGCTCCATGGGAAGATCCTTCCTGACTTCCCAGGCATTATAAATATGTTGGAATTTCACACAAAGATCTTTGTTTCCTTTCCAAGTAATATAAATGTGTTGGACTTCCACAAGAAAACAATTGCGGCCTTTATGGGAAAAATAAATATGTTGGACTTTCACACGAAGATCCTTTCCACCTTTTTCTGACAATTCGAATATGCTGGACTTCCATAAGGGGTGGGACTGAAGTCGAGCTCGAGATACTTTAAAGTCTAGTCTGAGAGCTTGATTGAAGTCATGTCCCAGTGGACTCGAAGTCTCGCCAATCGAGGCCCAACATATAATCTCGTGTGAGGGACTAAGAGTCTCATCAAATATGCTTATCTCAAACGCCCCAACTGAGTAACTTTAAGTTTTCTCGAGCGGGATATAACTTAAAGATTATCCCAATGGGTGCGACTGAAGTCTGCCTCGAGAGACTTTAAAATCTTGTCTGAAGGCTTGATAGAAGTCCCTCCCCAAAAGGGCTCAATGCCTTGTGTGAGGGACTTGAAGTCTCGCTAGTCGAGGCCCGAGGAACTTTAAGGGCTTGATCAAAGTCATGCCCAAGGGGATCAACATATCGCCTCAGGGACTTAGATTCCCCAAAACAGACATTCCCACCGCCATATGTTTAAAACATTTCTCCCTTTATCAAAAGTCCTCGTGCTTGAAGGATTGTGTAGTGATATATTTGTAGAGAGATCTATTAAGGGCGGAAGGACTATTGATTGCCATTAAAGGGCAACTTTGATCTGTCGCCCTCCACAAGGGACTACCTCGTCTAGGTGTTCCATACTCACCCAATCGTAGGAAATGTGTGAAAAGACGTTCATCGACCAATGAGAAGTCAAGAACATCAATCTAACCCACGTCTCCCTAGGAAATAGAGATTCAATGGTCCATTGTTGACTAGGTGGACAATTACCATTTTCAAGGAAACCGTAGGCCCATGATGCCTATATAAATACTTATTCCCTAACGGAAGAGAGACATGTCATAATGTAACCCATATAATACATAAATATTAAGTCTCTCACCTCAAGTGAGTCGACCTTCTCTCACCACCTTAAATATATAGCATAAAACATGTCATTTTGTCGCTGTGAGGGAATCCTAATGGTTACAAAACTTCTAAAACCTCTAGTCATCTTTACTATCTTATGAATACCATGCATTCCTATGTTTTTTTGACAAATACATAAAAGAAGGATTTTTTCTTTTGATATTTGTATCGTATACCCTATCCTAATAATGCTTAAATCATTAAACTTAGGAAGTTAAGAAAACGCCTCTTGAAAGGCATTTCATATGAGGTAACTCTGTTTCTATTTTTTAAGTTTAGTCTTTTTTTCCTTTTTTTTTTCTCTTTAATTTAGTGAAATAAAAGATAAACTTAATGAATAAGAAAGCACACTTCCCATTTCTATTTCTGTTGCATGAATTATATTTTAAATAATTTTTGCTTGTATGTTTAAAATGTTTGAAATGTTATGGATTCTATTGCAAGACATATCTGTTAGTTTACATTATTGATTGTCCACCGTTATAATATAGGAAATTTAATTCAGTCATCTTACATTATTCTAAAAATTTAAAAATATTTTCTGTCTCTAATTGTGGTAAGACTTAAGCTTAAACACACAATTTTTTTATGTTGCTGTGTAATTATCCAGACATGTTTTCATGTCTTCAAAACATGCATTAATTCCTGAGGAAGAAATAACTAATATTGTATGGTCTATGATGTTAGCATCTAACTGATTGATGTTTTAATCATTCATAACTTATAACTTATTGTTGTTTAATTTGATTTTATGCAATATTTATGTTCATTTTGTTTGTTCATAGATTCAACAATTTCTATGAGAAACTTGTATTTTTTCAATATATCAACTTGGTGTGTAGATTTAAAAGGTAATTTGTTCAGGCAATAAATTATACTCTCACTCCCAATAATTATCACATATAGAAAACTATTTGTCACTTAATCTTACTAGTGCAATTTTCATTTTTATTTTTGTATTTTATCCTATAAGAAATACTCTTAATATATTATTTTTTAATTTATATTAATGCTAATTCAAATAGATCAATAATTAAAAACAATATTTTAATAAAATCATTATCTCTTTTTTATGTATTATATTTTTTTAATCTGTATAAAAATATTAAATATGACACTTATCTTAGATATGAGAGATAGTATCATATTTAATTTTTTATTCTTGAATTTATTTCATTCTTTCAAAATTTACTTGCAAGGTGAATGAAGTCTCATTCAACAAACTTTTAACAACTTTATATATAATTTATTAATGAAACATGTAAAATAATTAGTAATAAAATAAATTCTTACTCCCTTCATTTCTTTTTTTATCAAAAGTCAATTTCCAACAAAAATTAAACTAAAATATATGCCATTTTACAATACTTATAATTATAAAATTGTTATTTTTATTATATTCTTAAACATTCTTAATATCTCTTATCGATTCTTCAAGTTTATTTTTTTCAATATCATAAATCAATAATAAATTAACTAAATGAAGGCAGTATTTTTATTATATTCTTCAAGTTTATTTTTATTATATTCTTAAACATTCCTAATTTTTCTTTTTTATATACAATTATAATTTTTTCTATGTGAAAAGTCCAAAACAATTTAAATAAAAAATGAAGGCAGTATTTTATATATAAAAAAATAGAGATCTATCAAAGAAATAAAAAAGAATAGAGTAAGCAGTCAAATATAAACAAACAGAAATAAATTAACTAAATTTAAAGAACCAAAATCAAATCCTTAAAAAAGAAAAACAGCAAGCTTAAATAAAGCACTGTTAAGTTACCAGTTAATTTGGACATTTAATTTCTTAATATATTAACCTTGTTACACCTACAAATCATAAAATAAAACCCTACAATCAAAGACTCCAAAAGTACATAGATAGACCAAATAACCTAATTAGCGCGTAAAAGATAGATAATGCAGATTAAGTTAAGCATTTTGCATCCTAGTAGCAAAAGAATGAAAAAGTTCAGGATAGTAAAAAGAATCTTCCATGATAGAATACTCTTCTACATGATGATTTTCCCCAACACACATAGCCACGTTGTTGTTAAAGTTAAAACCATTATCAAAACTCTCAAACTGTTGCATTGGAAAACCTTGCTGTTGATCAAAAGAAACAGAACCAAAACCCTCGTTCTCAGAAAGCATGTTATGATGATGAGACATTATTGGTTGAGAAACTGAGGCAAAAGTTTCGGTTTTCATCTTCTTATCGTTATTTGTTGTTTTCGAACTTTTCATAAACTTGTGAACAATCTCTTCCAACAAGCCAGAAGATTCTCTCGGAAAAAAATCCGAGTCATCGTCGATAATGTCCTCAGTAACATTAACATCAACAATAGAAGATGAAGCTGAAGAAGAAGAAATAGTGTCACTGGTTTTGTTTGGAAAGTGTTGAACAAGAGAAGGAACAAAAGAAGAAGTGTTGAGATAATCACCACCGTTGAATTTGTTGACTTGGCGGTGTTGAGAATGTTGCTGTTTAGGAATATTGAAAGAATGAAAAAGACAATGTTGCTGTTGCTGTTGTTGCTGTTGATGATGATGTTGATAATGATGTTGTTGTTCGGTGGTTTCGGTTTCGGGGTTAAAGAAATTGGTTCTAGCTTTAGAACCGCGCATGGAAATGGCGGCGCAGTCGTAGGCGCACGCGGCTTGTTCCGCTGTATCGAAGGTACCAAGCCAGCGGCGTTCTTTGGAGTGTGGGTCTCTTATTTCGGCTGCGTAACGGCCCCATGGTCGGCGTCGGACACCGCGGTATCGTATCGTGCTTCCGGTTTTGGTTGTTGCTGCGGCGGAGGGTGGAGTCTTTTTGTGGCGGCGGTGGTTGTCTGGTTGTTCCGTCGGAGACATTCCGTTGAAGCGTTGAAGTGGTTGTTCCATGGTAAAATATGGAGTTATGAGTTATGAGATATGAATAAGAATAAAGTAGTTTGTGTAGTTTGGTCTTATTTATAGAGATTTTGTTACCCATAAAGAAATGTGTTATTAATATGATTTTTGAAATTAAAAAAGTGAATTAGGCAGTGAGGGAAAAAGGAAGAAAAAGAAAGAGATAATGTTAATTGTGGTTTAAAAAGGGTGGTAGGTATGTTTAAAGGTGGGGAATGCTATAGATCTAGTTTGATAAGCAATCGACCTGCGCATCGTGCATGCATGGCATGGCATCATTATAATTTCTTCTGCCTGTCCTTTATGTTTCTTTTTGTCCCAACTATAATACTGTTGTTGCTTACAGTTTATAACTCTTCATTTGAAAATAAAAGTCTCTAGTTTTGCTTATAGCTAAATGTGTGTTGTATAGTAGAGTATATTGTTTCATTTATCTTGGGCTGAATATCCTTTATTTCCTTTAAAAAAAATCAAAATCTTATTGTTCTTGGTCTTAGATGTTAGGTTGAGATATTATTAATTATGATTGCTAGCCCTTGAATTAAACGGGCAGAAAGAGAGGCAAATCAAACAGAAAATAGTTTTGACTTCTGATCTGATGGATTATAAAGTTTTGTTAAGAATTGACTTTTGAAAAGAACAATTCTACAAACCTATGGATATTTGTCTCACGAGTTTTTCTAGACAGCCATGCTGGTAGTACAATAGAAAGACACGAACTGATTCACGCTCTTTTACATGTCATTGTCAACTCATTTTTTGTTTCTTACATTTTCTTATTACACCTTCAGATATATATTTGTTGTGAATAATTTATTTAAAATAAAATGTATTTTGAAATAAATAATTTATTTTAATTTTTAATATATATTTTTTAATTTTATCTTTTAATTAATATTTTCTTTATCATTTTCAATACTTATTTTAATAAAAATATTTTTTTTATTTAGTTTTTTTTTAATCGCGACTAAATTATTTATCGTAGAACAAATAATAATACTTCTAAAAATTATAATTTACTACTCATCCAAACATGTAGTAATAAATAATCAAGATTTTTATACAGAAGAGAATGATAAAGTTACTTTATGTTATGTTTGCTGTGTTTTAGTTTCTAAATGTAAATTTTATGGGAAGTTGAAGATATTCTGAAATTTGAATGATTACTTACTGTGGCGGCGCTCAGAAATTGTTCCTCCAACTTTGGTGTTTTAGGAACTCCATTTTTACTCGTTTTCCATTTAGGTTACTTTGATTGTGCGACTGTTGATAAATCTTTAAAAAAAAATTCAATCCCTGAAACATGTCGAGAGAAAAAACAAAGGATTTAAAGATCACATGCACTTGTCTGAAAGTGACTAATAGTAAGTTGTCATTAACGAGTGTACTATTTGAATGCAGAGAAAAATAACAAAAGATATCTTTGCATTGCAAGATGCAACTAATGCACTTATCATTATGCTCTCTTTTCGTCCAATTCCAAATGATCCCTGAAAATTTAGTACTTTTTCTTTTAGTATAAATCATTTTTTTTTGTCAATGATACATGGCCATAAGGATGACAAAGGGAATATAAAAAATGGGTTTATCGATATTGATCCAAATTGGACAGGAGTATAAGGTTTTTAATTCAATTGTGGAGCTTAGGTATTTTTCTTTTTTGATATTAGTCAACTTACCACTACTTTTTTTACAATAAATATTTGAAGAATTTATTTGAAATAGTAAATATTTAAAGACTTCATTTTGAATGTTGTAATTTAAACATTATATTGAGCTTGTGTAAATATTATTATTATTGATCTGCTTGCTGCCAATAGATACTTGTTTAATTATGTTAGAGTTTTTAATTACATGTATTAATTGTCGAATTATAAAAGTTTAGTTGAGAATATGCTGATAGTTTTAAAAAAAAAAATCTTAACAATGAGTTGAGGGAGAAACTTTATTCCTCAATTAAGAATTTTTTATCTGCTTCGAAAATCGTTAAATATAAATAATAAGAAGTTCAAACAATAGTATGAAAATGGCACATTACAACAAACTGTATATTTTCTAATAAATTTTTATTTCACACAATTATGATGTTGCATTGTCTTGTCCTCTTAAGGGTTTCTGTTTTGATTACTTGTCTTTTAATTTTTGGTTTTGTTTATATCGTTATTGAATCTTTTCTCGTTATTTCGCACCTTAGGGTTGAGTTTGATCATGATATTGTTATTATGATTAACGTTTCTGCGAAAGGTTTATTGAGATTTTAAAGGTTTACAAATTGTGTATGTGGTTGTGGTTGGTTTTGAAAAGTTCAGTAGAAACAAATGAGATTCTTATCTTCATACTTACTTTGGTAGTGTTGTGTGGAAGCCTACCGACAAAGTGAGAGTTCATCTCAATCTTCAGACATGTCAAGGCTCAAGATACGAGTATGGTCGAGTAAAGATCGATGCAGAACGGAGATTTTGGAGCAAAATTTTTGGAGCTGGAAGATTTAAGTCGATTTCGAGTAAAGATTTAGCAAGGATTCAACGTTTTATATATATATATATATATATATATATTATATATATATATATATATATATATATATATATATATATATATATATATATATATATATATATATATATATATATATATATATATCAAACACGTGCCTGCACACACACATACACACTAACACTATTTTAATTAGAATTGCATAATTAGGTTTATTGCTTTCTTAGAATTGCACGTGGTTGGGTTTTGTTAGATCTGAACATCGAATTATTCTTGTTGATTACACCTAGAAATTGTAATTATAGATTCTTGTATTGTATTGAAATTTCACGTTTACATTTCTCGTGTAAATCGTTTATAATTCAATATTTCAATTGGTTGTTTTTGGTTATCTGTTTGATTCATTTTTATCTTGGTGTATCAATTAAAGTGTTGTGTATATATCTTCCATAAGCATAAGTTGTACACATTGTGCTTTCGTCATGCAAACCATTTTGAAACACTGCTTCTTTTTAAAAATAAACAAGAAATTTAAAACGGTCATTTTTTAAGGAGGTATATTCACCCTCCCTATATAGACGGTTGTATTCTCTTATTCTTGCCTAATAATTAACTTCAGAGTCGGTGTTTTGATCAGGTCTAATTGACTCCAAAATTTGAGAATATGGATAACAATGATCTAAAGGGATTGTACATTAGAGTTCATATTTTTAAAGGAAAAAACTATGTTTATTGGAAGGATAATATGTACGTCCACTTAATTTCAGTAGACAATATGTTTTGGGTGGCAATCACCGACGAACCTTTTATCCTTAAAAGTGAAGTCATTGGTGTTGTAAAACTCCCAAAAGATTGGTCAAACGAGGAAACCAAAAAGGCATCATATGATTTGAAGGTGGGGAGTATACTTATTTCTATGTTAAGTGCTAAAGTATAATACTCTATCTCACATCATAGGAATGGACAATGGAACACTCTTTAAGTCCTCTATGAGGATACTGAAGACGTTAAGGATTCTGAAATTATGTTTCACAGTGGACAGATGTTGGACCAGATATCTGGGACAACTTGTCCAACTTGTTAAACTAGATTTAATACACTATGACAACAATCATGAATAAATAAAAAATAGTAAATAACACAAAGGATTGTTAACTTAGTTCAGTGAAAACAACACCTACGCTTGGGGGCAGTCTACCCAAGAAAGGAAATTTATTGTTTAATAAAATTAGTACAAAGTGTCTTTGATGAACAAGCCCCTTGCTCAATGCCCCTCTTATTTATTCTACCCTGAGTGTATTTCTATTTAGAACTCCACATAAATATGAGAACCCCTTTTCACTTTCTCTCAATCACTAACCCTGGTTATCAACAATAATAATCAGTATGATCAATGTTGAATTTACAACTCAATTAAACAAACCAACTACTATGCCTTATGATATGAATGTAAGCAATAGTATGGTGTACAAGAAACAAAAACAAAAGACTCAAATAAACCTTAACATGGAGATATTTAATCCTAGTGCACACCCTCAAATGTGAGGAATAACTCTCCTTAAATAGCAATACAATTTTGGGGTTTTCTCCTTTGAATATTAGTTGTGATCTCGTCCAGAATAATAGTAAATATTGTTGAATTTGATTTGTTCCATGAAAACCTCCAACAAAATATATGATTTGTTTTTAATTCAAATTTAAATATACATTTAAATTGATTTGATATTCAACAAATGGCAAACAAATCTCACAAACGCATTGCTAAAATATAGCAACAATTCTAGTTGAATCTCAACCATAATTTTGCTCTGAAATGCAACAACATTGCCCTGCTGGACCAGGGTCCGATGTTGAACACATGTCAAAACATTTGTTCCCACATGCGTCATTCTTCATAAAAGCAACTTAAATACACCATGTTGTTTTCTATAATGCAGTCAATCTAAAAGGAAAACCAATCTTCTCCTTTGGAAAATTATGGAAAAAAAACACTTCCAAAAACATACAAGATATGAATCAAAAGTTAAGCATTAAGCACACCACACACAAGCACACACAATCAAAAAATAGAAGCAACAGAAATAAGAGTAACAACATCACAAACCAGAGTAACAACAACAGAAAACACATCATAAGGTTTCTACATACAATCAATGTTCCATAACAGCCAATCATGCATGAACACACGGTTAGTAGTCATATATTAACAGAACTCATACAACAATCACATAAAAGTTAGTACCAATGACATCATCCAGTTAGTCGGTACTAAGCATACAATCAACATCATATATCAGCAGAACTCATACACCATCATATATCAACACAAAGTTAGTAGAAGTCAGTATTCATAGCATTCCACTGCACATCATCCCTCCTCCTTTTTCCACAATCATCCAAATATTTTCTGAGACTTTAACTAAGAAAACTTTTAATAACAATCATCAAAAGATTCTCTGAGACTTTAATAGAGAAAACTTTCAATTAACAATCAACAAAAGATTCTCTGAGACTTTAACAGAGAAATTTTTGAACTAAAACAATTAAGTCTCTCTGAGACTTGATAGATAAGACACTCAACAAGATACAATTAAGATTCTCTGAGACTTAACAGATCCTAAACTCAAATGATCAAGCAATAATTGGGAATTCCCTAGGAATTAACAGAGAAAACTCTCCACATAAGACAATTGAGGCTTTCTAAGAATTAACAGATAAAACGCCCAAATGAACAATAGAGAAAATGGTAACTCTATTGGGGTTGACTAGTATGGCATCATATGAATGCCAGTTGAGAAAACACTCCAGAAAAGACTCCATATGGAGAAGATTTACTAGGGAAAATGCTTTGTAGAGGAAAAGCTCTAAAGGAGACTTTTTTGGGTAACCTCTACTTGGGGAGAAAATTTTAGTCAACTAACTCGGGATACACAATGAGAAAACATGTGGGTTAAAAATTCACTTGGAGAAATACCACTGGTTTGGATAAGGATTGATATGGGATTTCATGAAAGATCTCGGATCCGGGCTCATGCTATGTATGCATGTTTTGGTTATATGGCATAATATTCCCCCTCGGTGGATATGTTACTCGTGAAATGATGTATGAAATGTTATAATTAATGCATGTAGGTGTGCCAATGGATGATTGGGCTTGCAAGTCTTGGTTTTCTTTTACTGAAATGGTCAAGCAAAACTATGTTTCAGAATACCAATGTCAATTGGTGTTTGACATGATAATGAAAATTGGACTTTGGAGTACCAATGACACTTGGATTTTGTATGTTAATTGAAATTGGATTTAGGGTTATCGATGAAGATTGGATTTTAGAAACGGTGCCAATGAAGATTGGACTTTTGGTCTTGAAGATGCCAATGAAAATTGGACTTTGTTTTGTGAAGGTTTCCATTGAAGATTGGACATTTATTTGTGGAAAGTATTTGACTTCCTGACACTTGAAATTCTGATGATGGTGTGAGCATAAGGCAAACATGGATGCTCTTGGTGCCCCAAGTTTGATCTTTTGCTAGTTAGTTGCGCATTCATTCATGGGAGAACCCCGACTTCTATTCTAGCTAGGCCATGGTGACCTGTGGATGATTTCATGTCTTGTGCATCGAGCACATTACTTAGAATTGTTAATCTCCCTTTGGACACTTCACAATCAAAATAATTTACTATTCTTTTCAACGCTTTTTATTATTTCCCTAAAGTTTTAATGCAGTGCTTATAAAAAATAGTTAACATTTCATAAACAAGCAGAAGAAAACAAAATAATGGAGAAAGATTTGATGAAGAAATCATCTTTTATTCAAATAATTGATCCATAAATGGGTGTCAGTACATAAGTATGTAATTCCTATAAGAGATAATTGTTGAGTTAGAAAAATTAAAATGGCAATGGGAACTATTTTGAGTTTCCATTGAATTACAACATTATTATCTTCCTTATGTCATAAAAAAAATTTCAACATTTTGCTTTCGATGAGAGTTGATGGATTGATTCTTCCTGTCTTGAGTTTTCCGTTGTAGAGTGGGTTCACGGATCACGGTATTACCTTTGGGAAATCCCTAACTTTTGCATGGACCTCTCTTTCATTTTTTCAGTCCACTGGGATACCTTTTTTTTCCTAAGTTGAACTTTCGGGTTTTCGACTTAGCGGGTTCTATTCTTTTGTTTCTCCTAACTTTTGCCTGGAATTTATATCATCATTTTTTTGTCCACCGGGATACCTTTTTTTTCTCCTAAGTCACCCTTTTGGGTTTTTGATTTAGCAGACTTTGTATTCCTCTTTTTTAGGAAAAGTATCTTTTGACTACATCTGAATTCACTGGAAGTGGAAATTCTTCGCCATCCATGGTTGTGAGAATCAAAACACCTTTAGAAAAAGCTTTCTTTACAACATATGGACCTTCGTAGTTTGGTGTCTACTTTCCACATGAATCCTTACGAATATGTAGGATCTTCTTCAGCACCAGGTCACCTTCTTAGAACTCTCGAGGACAACCTTTTTGTCGAATTCCTTCTTGAGACGTCTTTAGTACAAATGACAGTGGCATAACATTGTCATGCACTTTTCCTCTATAAGGTTAAGTTGGTCGAACCTTGTTTAGACTCATTTCACCTCTTCCAATTTAGTCTTTATCAATACTCTTGGCTAGGGGATTTCAACTTCGATATGAAGTACTGCTTCCATGCCATATACCAGAGAGAAGGGGGTTGCCCCTGTTGACATGCAAACTGGTGTCTGATAGTTGTGCAGTGTAAAAGGAAGCATTTCATGTCAGTCCTTGTAAGTTATCACCATTTTTTGGATGATTTTCTTAATGTTCTTATTTGTTGCCTCTACGACGCCTTTCATCTTGGGCCGATATGGTGATGAGTTATGGTGTTCGATTTTGAAGCTTTCGCACAACTCCTTCATCATTTTATTATTCATATTTGACTCATTATCATTGATGATTTTCTGGGAATCCCATAACAGAAAATTATGTATTTCTTGATGAAGCAGGCAACCACTTGCTTTTTACATAGGTGTAAGACGCAACTTCAACCTATTTGGTAAAGTAATCTATGACAACCAATATGAATTTGTGTCCATTTGAAGCTTTTTTTTAGACGAGGACAGTGTTCTAGAGGAGAGGGTGAATAGATCACAAATAAAAATTTCTTCGATTAAAACAAATTGTTTTGATAAATTATTTACTATGGCAAGTGAAAGAAATTATGGAACGACACTCATCTATCCCGAACCGTTATCGGAAGAATCAAATATACATATAAACCATAACAAAATGTAAAACTATGATGAGAAACAAATCAATATGTTTTCTAAAATAAATTTTAAACAATTAACATTTTGTAATCGATTTCCAATGAAATAGGAAACAAAAATTATTAATACAATATATCAAACACTTAGTGTGCAATAAACACCAACTTGATTTTCCTTTGTATTGATGATATGAAAAACCAATTGTAGTTGTTTAGATTGCAAGTATCTTTACAAAAACAGTTTGAATTACTTCAACACAAACAAAATCACCAGTTTGTCAAATTATCCACTAAATGTATTATTAAATTATAGAGAGAGAGAGGGGGGAGAGAGAGAGAGAGAACAAAAATATTTTTTTTAGGCAGTTCCTCAATTATCCTTATTATGGTTACTTCTTCCCCTAATTACAAATAAAGTTGAGATATGTAATTAACCTTTGCAATAGTTGTACACAAGAGAAGAAGTAACCATCCAAATCCCCAAACCCTATGTTTGATATTGACTCTAACTTCTTCTCTCCCCTTGATCTTAAGAAATATCAAGTGACCCAAGATTTCCAATTTAATCCTACGGTTACCGCTACTCCTTTGACAAAACCTCCTTTCTTTAAAGCTTTCACTCGGCTGAATCCTCGTTGCAAAATCTTATACAAAAAGTCTCCAATCAACCTTGATCTTGGAGGGAAAATTCTAACCGGTTTTATCAATGAAATCCCCAAAGAGTTCTCAACCCAATTTTATTACAACAATCCTAAATTGGACCTTATCAATCTTATATAGATGGCATCCAACAAGAATGATTATGTGTAAAGATGTTTCTAACCTGTTTTTAAATGTCCTAAGATGAAAATCCACATCTAGACATAGAGAGAAAGGTCCAATGTACACAAATACTAAGTGTCCTAGTTTTGATATCATTCAAAACATTCTAAGAGGATAGTGCACTCACAACTTTCAGTTTAATGAGTCTAATCACGTTTATTCCCCATATAGACAATGACCATGGCGTTGTCAGGATGTTCAAAGGAGTCGGTGGCACGTGCACCTTGTCTACATAAATTTGGAATTTATGGAATGTTTTGGCATAATGAAAGTATTAAGTTTCCATTGTCAACAAGTAATAACCAACCCTCAGAATTTTCTTGGCTATTGCATGCCTGTTGGAATGGGTCCCAAAGGATCCTTCATGGATTTTCTTGATGAGCATGTTTGCTTCATGTCTATCCACGCATCTGAGTTAAACCATATCATAGTTCCTTTTGTAGAGTACATCTTCGTTTATGAAGAAAATTATTTCCAACCTTCTCAAGGTTCGCTTGTATCTGACTGAAGCGTTTGCTGGATATTCTTGCTTTTCAAGATAGTGTTTGATGTTGTAGAACCACATTTGCTATCAGATTCTTCTGTTGCTGATAAACAATGTGTGAGTTATTCAAAATGCATGGTTCTGACAGTTGGCTCATGGTTGAGCCAATTTACTTTGTACATGGATGCCAAGGTAGCCAAGTCATATGCCATTTGGTTTTCTTCCTGAGGGATATGAGTAAAGGTGATTTCTTCAAACTGGGGTATTAATTCTAATACATGATCCTGGTATGGAATCAAATTAGGATGTCTTATTTCCTAGTCACCCTTTATCTGGTGTATAACCAAAGAGGAATCTTCATACACGCCATGATGCATGCTTCATATTCAGTGATATTGTTGGTGCAGTCAAAACATACATTTTCAGTGGAAGGCATGTAAAAATTCTTTAGAGACATCATTGTTGCCCTGATACCATGGCCTACAACATTGGAGGCACCATCAAACATAAAATTCCATTGCTCCCTGGGTTTGGGCCCTTCATCATCATTTATGACCATGATATCTTCATTTGAGAAATCAAATCTCATTGGCTGGTAATCTTCCACTGGTTGATGGGTAAGATGATCTGCCAGTATGTTGCCTTTGATGGCTTTCTATATGATGTATTGGATGTCGTATTCTAACAATAGCATTTGCCAACATGAAATTCTCCCAGTAAGAGTTGGTTTCTCGAAGATGTATTTGATGGGATCCATCTTTGATATTTGCCACGTGGTGTGGATCAACATATATTTTCTTTGGCGTCGGGCATCCCATGCGAGTGCACATCAAGTTTTGTCGAGAAGTGAATATATGATTTCACAGTCAATAAAATTCTTGGTTAGGTAATAGATTGCATGCTCTTTTCTACTTGTTTCGTCTTGCTTCCCCAACACACAACCCATTGATTCATCAAGTACTATTAAGTACATGATAAAAGGTCTTCCCTGAATAAGGGGTATCAAGATCGGTGGTTCTTGCAAGTATTCTTTTATCTTTTCAAATGCTACTTGGCAAACTTCATTCCACTCGATAACTTGATCTTTTCACAATAGCTTGAAAATAGGTTTGTAAGTGGTTGTGAGGTGTAAGATGAATTAAGCAAAGTAGTTCAATCTCCCCAAGAAGCCACGTACATCTTTCTGTTCTAGGTACCAACATACTTTTTATGGCTCTGACCTTATCAGGATTGACTTTGATTCCTTGTTGGCTTAATATGAATCCCAATAGTTTACTAGATCGTACCCCAAAAGTGCATTTGTTGGAATTTATCTGCAGTATAAATTTCCTCAATCGAGCAAATAACTTTTGCATATTGACAATGTGATCCTCTTTAGTCTAGGATTTTGCAATCATATCATCGACATAAACTTAAATCTCTTTATGAATCATATAATGAAAGAAAGTCATGGTCGATCGCTAATATCTTGCCACAATGTTCTTCAAGTTGAAAGGCATCACCTTATAGCAAAAGGTTCCTCAATGGGTGATGAATGTAGTTTTCTCCATGTCCTTCGGGGCCATTTTGATTTGGTTGTACTCGGAGAATCCATCCATGAAAGAGAATACAAAGAACTGAGTTATGTTATCCACCAATACATCAGTGTGAGGTAAAGGGAAATAATCTTTTAGGCTAGCTTTGTTTAGGTGTCGGTAGTCGACACACATTCGTACCTTTCCATCCTTCTTTGGGACTGGCACAATGTTGGCAACCCATTGTGGGTACTTTGCTACAGCCAAAAAATCTGCATTGAATTGCTTTCTGGCCTCTTCTCTGATTTTAAGAGTCATGATGGGTCGAGTTCTTCTTAGTTTCTGCTTTACTGGTGAGCATTCTTCTCTAAGAGGCAGCTTGTGCACAACAATGTTGTATCCAACCCTGGAATATCTTGGTATGACCAAGTGAATATGTCCAAGTTCTCATGAAGGATTTTGGTCAAATTTTAATTCTCTGTGTCTTGCAAGGAAACACAGATCTTGACCTCTTTCTTGTCCTCCTTTGTGCCAAGGTTGATAACTTCCATTGCTTTCTGGTGTGATTGGATAAACTGAGACTCTTGCTTTAGTATTTTGGCCAACTCTTTAGGGAGTTCACAGTCTTCCCTACCATCCTCTTCGGCGTGGTTAATTGGACAATCAAATTCATATGGGACTATTGCAGTGTTGTTATCAATCGACTAAGGAGTGGCTCTGCATGTTTATGATTATGCATTTATTTTAGAAAAATGAAGATGAAAGTGTATAAAACATTGTCATTTTAATGCGAAAGAGAAGGAGGACAATTGAATATGAAACGTGTGTTTATTTATGATAATCAATGATTAAAAACAATGGGGCCTACAAAGCTTCCATTATGCCTTGGGCATGGCATATGGTTTAGAAAAAGACAGTAAATTACTTTTTTATGAAAAGACTTCCAGGATTTAAACAATTGTCTAGTTGTCGAGCTCTTCTCCTAGAATGCCTTGGCACACAATATTTGGCATTGCTTCATTGCAGGTTGCTTCATCCATCATGATCACTTGGTTCTCGTGGATGCAACCAACAGTCTTGAAAGTTTCTTAAGTGGGCGGGACTCGTCCTTTGCCAACTTTCAAGGTTTGAAAATCCTCTTCACCTATAGATGTTTGGTATCCCAGTCTGAACTACTCTCTCTTCTCGGGAAGCTCCAGTATTTTGCCCCAGCCTTTAGTATCTCTAGCCTCGACAATGGCTTTTGCTCCCTTCTAGGAAGCCATTGAGGTTTCAGGTTTCTTAGGCTCTTTCTACTGGCTGAATTGCCACGTCGCTTGCTACCTCCAAGGCTTAGAAAGGTGTTTCGAGTGCTTCTCCTTCAACATTAATATAATGTAATGAAGATGGATGGATTACCAATATATCTTCTTCTCCACCCACAACTATCATCTTACCGCTAGTGATAAATTTGTGCTTTTTATGGAGAGTTGAAGTAACTGATCCATCATCATGGATCCAGGGACGTTCAAGCAAACAATTATAAGTTATGTGTATATCCATAACTTGGAATGTGATGGAGAAAGTGTGGGTACCAATCCGTATAGACAGATCCACCTCTATGATCATGGCTTACTTGGAACCATCAATAGCTTTCACGATTAAAGCACCTGGTTTCAATGAAACTCCCTTTCAGGGGTAACTTTATCAATGTAAATTTTGGCATGACATTTAAGGAAGATATTGTGTCAACCAACACTCGAGATATGATTGTGTCCAAACATTTCATAGAAACATGTGGGGCCTTGTTTTGTGCTCTTCCTTTAGTTGGTAGCTCACCATTGTTGAAGCCCAAGAAGCTTCCTGCAGTAATATTAACGACCACCCCCATCGAATTGGTAGACTATTATGTCTTTGGTTACATGGGTTGCGCCTTAAATATTCATCAGGGATTCTCGATGTGCTTCCGAGCTTAACAAATATGATAAGATTGTGATCTTTGGAAATGTATGGTTTAATTGGTCAACCACATGATAGTCGCTTTTCTTTATGATTCTCAAGAACTCTTCGGTTTCTTTCTGAGAATATGTCCATTTTGGAGAGTTTGGTTCTTGATTAGTGTCGATAACTTCTTTACCCTTAGCCTTGGCTAGGGCTTCAACATTTTTGTTTTGAGTAGGAACAGGAGTGGACACACAAACACTACGGGTCATCCCTCATAGGCCAGTGATGGTTGTGATACTCGATTCGTTAATCACCAATGGTCTATTTTCTTTCCCTTTCCCTTGCATGTACATTATATGCTTGTATCTCCATGGTACAACCTTAGTGCTCTCATAAGGAAATCGAGCAAAAACCTAGATTATCGAAAGAGTCACTAGTATTTGGACCTCTACAATAGAATATAGAATTTCCAGTGTGGCAACTTTTTCATCTTTTGTCACGCGTCCAACCTGGACAGTACTTTGATCTATCAACTATTGAACATAACCTTTCAACTTCTCACAAGTTTCCGGGTTAGAGACATAATCTTCGCAACTAACATGGTTTTCTGGGATCAAACCAAGTTTCAACAATTGTTCTCGAATTACCAATATTGGTGTTTTTATTTTCTCAACCTCAGTAACCAGCTCTTGGCTGACATATTCCTCAATAACATTAATAGACATGCCCATGTGTGTTGGCATAAGATTGTTTTTAACATTTGGGCCACTAGGCATGAATGAAACTACTTTTGAATCTATCAGCTCTTGTGGGTGCACCGGCATGGAAGTCACATCTGGCATTGGCGTCAAAGCCTTATGGGTATGGAGGAAGAACTAGCTTCAGCTCCTTTGGCACTACCAATTAACTTTTAATTAGATAAGGAAGTATTTTACCACATGGCATTGGTAGAGGATCAAACTTCCTCTCAGGCTTTCTTGGCCTTTGTCGGGCGTACTAGTATTTCTGTTGTGGTTGAGGCGCTGGGTAGGCCTAATGTTGGTAATGACTAGGCGCAACGATTCAGAAAACTTAGTTATAATTTTTATATGTTCCATCATCATCTTTATCTTCAACCCTGTACACCAAAAATTGGTTTCTAGAGCTCCACTTCAGATTCAGAACGGGAAACACGAGTATACATGAGACATGTGTGATTGATTCTGCTCATTCAGTTCACAGTTAATTAAAGATATGAATCGAAAGAGAATCACATTTCTTGATTATAAGAGATTAGGAAACACGAGTGTTAGTGAGATTTGAGTGAATTTGCACAAGAACAAAGATGAACGGCAGAATTGGTAGCTTGAACACAAACCTTCC
Organism: Lathyrus oleraceus; assembly: GCF_024323335.1. Taxonomy (NCBI): domain Eukaryota; kingdom Viridiplantae; phylum Streptophyta; class Magnoliopsida; order Fabales; family Fabaceae; genus Lathyrus; species Lathyrus oleraceus. The sequence goes on from NC_066582.1 coordinate 256,125,138, forward strand.
AGTATTTAATGGAAAGAATTAGAATTGATGGATGGTTCAGATGTGTTTGATGTTTGGAGCTTAAAATGTTCTTGATATCGTTAATGACAATTACATGGTGGTTGCACCAGATACAATTGAAGCACAAATAAACACACATAGAGAAACAATGAGGAAGGATCAGAAGGCGTTGTTCTATATCCATCACTATATGGATATGAATGTGTTTTAAAAGATCGTTGATTCAATGATAGTGAAGGTTACGTGGGACACACTGGTACAATGCTATGTCGATGATGCATCAGTGAAAAAGGTGAAGCTTCAATCTCTAAGTAGTATGAGAGTCTCAACATGGAGAACAATGAGAAGGTATCTGATTACATCTCCAGAGTGATTATGGTCATAAATGATATGAATTCTTGTGGAGAGACCCTCTTTGAACAAGTAATCATTGAAAATATATTGAGATCATTTACTCCTTAGTTTGATCACATTGTTGTAGCAATTGAACACTATAAGGACCTCAACACCATGAGAATTGAATAGATGCAAAGTAGTCTAGAGGAATAAGAGTTGCATATGATTGAGAGAAAATCTGAAAGAGAGGTAGAGCGGGCTTTAAAAGCGTCTTCTGGTAAGAAGAATCAGAACTAGTCTTGGTCAGAGTCCAAGAAGAGACATGGTGGTGGTTATCAGAAGTAGGAAGAGTCCAACTCTGATAAGAAGAAACATCATAAGCGAAATGAGAAGTTTGACAAGAAGATGGTTCAATGCAACTGTTGTAAGAAGTTTGGTCACTTTGCTGTTGACTGTTGGTCAAACAAGGAAAAGAAATCAGAAGAAGAAAACATAGCCAGAGGAGATTCTGATGATGAACCTGTGATATTTATGACTTATGAATCTGATGGTGGATATTTGGTAGACTAGTGGTATATGGACATTGGCTTCTCATATCACCTAACTGGAAATAAATAATGGATGATTAATTTTGATTCTAGAAAGAGGACAAAGATCAAATGTCTTTATGATAAGTATCTGAATGTTTAAGGAATGAGAAATGTCAAAGGTAGAGTTAAGAATGAAAAACCTGTTCTGATCAAGAATGTTTGGTATGTTCATGGCATGAAGAGCAATCTGATGTGTGTAGGTCAGCTAATTGAGAAAGGTTTCTCAGTTACTATGAAGGACAATCTCTTGAAGTTGTATGATTTTGATCAGAAGCTGATTATGAAATATGAACAGGGAAGCAACAAAAAATTCAAAGTGAATGTGGAAATAACTGAATCTAAACGCTTTAATTCTAAAGGTGACAGTGAGATGTGGTACAAGAGATTGAGGCATTTGAACTTCAGAAGCTTAGGGCATCTGAGTTCTAAGAAGCTGGTACATGGCATTCCTGTGCTTGTGAAGATTGAGAAATCATTTGAGATATGCATAATAGGAAAGCAACCTAGATTTCCATTTGCATCAGAAGTGGATCCAAGAGCAAAACATGCTTTGGGAGTAGTGCATTCTGATGTATGTGGACCATTTGAATTACCTTCACTTGGAGGAAACAAGTACTTTGTGTCATTTGTGGATGAGTTCACAAGAATGACATGGGTAAAACTCATCAAGTTTAAGCATGAGGTGTTTAATGAGTTTCATAAGTTCAAGGTGAAAGTTGGAAAAAAAAGTGGTCAAAAGTTGAAAATTCTTATAACTAATGATGGAGGTGAGTACAACTGAATAGAGTTCAAGAAATACTGTGAGAATAATGGAATTGAGAATGATATTACTATTCCTCACACTTTCAACATAATGGTCTTGCTGAAAGAAGAAACATGACTTTGCTTGATATGATAAGGAGTATGCTGAAAGAGGAGAAGCTCCCTCACACCTTGTGGGGAGAAGCCATTGCCACTGTAACATCTGTACTCAACAGATGTCCAACCAAGAAGCTGAAGAAAACTGTTCCTTTTGAGAAGTGGACTAGAGATAAGCAAAGTGTGAGTCATTTTAGAGTATTTTGTTCTATTTGTTACAAACATGTTCCATGTGCTACTAGAAAGAGGTTGGATGATGGAAGTAATGTAATGTTACTGATTGGATACCATAGTACATGTGCTTATAACTTTATTGTCTAGTCACTAACAAGGTGGAAGTCAGCAGAGATGTCATTGTAAAGGAAACAGAAGCGTGGGATTGGAACAAGTCTCAATCCAACTTTGGTGCAGTTTTACCACCTGAGTTAACTTCTGAAGATATTTCAGAATCTGAAGGAGAAACTGCCTCTGAAGGAAATTTTGACTTTGAAGATGAGTAAGAGTTTGAAGGTGACTCTGATGCTGAAGTAGAGTCTAAAGGAGAATTTGACTCTGAAGGTGAATATGATTCAGATCCAGATTCTGATGATGATCCATAATCTGGTGGTAATCATGCCTCTGAAGGTGGTCCAACATCTGATATTATTCCAGCATCTGAAGAAGACTCTGAACAAGTTCAGAGACCATAAAGAAACAGGAAAATACTAATAAGGTTTGTAGACTTTGACATGCTGCAAGATACTGAGATAGACTTTGAAGGGGAAGTCCTTCAGTGTGTCATGTTGGTAGACTCTGAACTAGTTAGTATTGAAGAAGCTTTCAAGAAGAAAGTGTGGCTGAAGGTTATGAAAGAAGGACTTAGGGCTATAGAAAGAAACAAGACTTGGGAGTTGATTGAGCTTCCAAAGAGCAAGAGAGCCATTAGTGTGAGATGGGTTAACAAGTTGAAATTAAAGCCAGATGGATCAATTGGAAAACACAAAGCAAGGTTAGCATCTAGAGGATTTCTACAGAAATCTAGATTAGATTACTTTGAGGTGTTTTCACCTGTAGCTAGAAATGAAATAATCAGATTGGTGATTGATATAACTTTTAATAGAAGCTGGCATCTGATGCATTTAAATGTGAAGTCTGCATTTCTGAATGGTCATTTACAAGAGAAATTTTATGTGTCACAACCTTCTGGATTTGTGAAAAATAATCAGGAAGGGATGGTGTACAAGTTTCATAAAGCCTTGTATGGGCGGAAACAAGCTCCTAGAGCTTAGAATATGAAAATTGATTCATTTTACAAGCTTAAAGGATTCAGAAAATGTGAGATAGAGTATGGTGTTTATGTTCATTATACATCTGGTAGAAATATGATTATGGTGTGTCTCTATGTTGATGATATATTGCTAACAAGGAACTGTGTAGTTTCATGATTAGCCTAAGAGGGGGGGTGAATTAGGCTTTATAAAAATTTTTGGTTATTTTATCGGTGGATGAATTTTTGTCGTCTGAGTGTCTAGGTTATGAAAGCAATAAAGCGGAAAATAAAACGACACAAAGAATTATCCTGGTTCCCTTCACAAACCGAAGGTACATCCAGTCCCCTTACACCTCGTAAGAGATTTTATTGTAGTTTTAGATTATACAGCCTATCACACCATAAACCGGTGAAGCCTACGTTCTAACAACTATACAACAATCAAGTGTGCAAGAACAATCCTCTTGCAACACCAACCCTTGTGTCCAACAATCCTGGATCACAAGTTAAACAAAAATAAATCTTCTTTGATGATTTGAATAAAGTGTAGTACTATCAATCTTCTCTTGATTGATCTTCTCCTTGGATAAATAATTCACTCAAAGGATAATATATAAGTGTTCAACAAGAAATGGAATGAGATGAAACAAGAATGTTAAAAAGTTTCTTCTCAAAAATTTGTTATGAACACTTTTATGAGAAATTGACAAATATGAAAGAGTGATTATCTTGAGTTTTTATGAAAGTTCTTGGAGGTATTTTTTCATTTAAAAAATCCAGAATTTATATTGATCAAAACACCTTTTCAAAGAGGTATAATTTTCTTCATAAAAATTAGTGAAAAGGTATAAGTATTTGAAAACATTTTTCATGAAAAGAGGCCAAGAAATGCTGAAACGAACAGTGTTAACCGGTTAACCAAATGGGTTAACCGGTTAACGCATCTAACGTTAACTTCAGAATTTCAAATACAGGGCCGTTAACCGGTTAACCCATATGGTTAACCGGTTAACACTGTTGAAACACAAAAAAATATTTTAAGTAAAATGTGTTTTTCATTTCAACATGTTAAAAAATGGTTAGGTTAAATATGGAAATGCAAAACATGATTGTTGAACACTTGTATACTAATTTAAGAGTGAATTAGATATACCTTAGAAGTGATTCAACAAATTTGCAAAAGTGTTGGCTTGATAATGAAGCTTGAACCAAATGTTGCTATGCATATGTGGCTTGATTAACTTGATGCTTTGAATTCTCTTGAAGCTCTTATCTTTTTGCATTGATACATGTTGTCTTCATCAAAATTCTTTGGATTGAAGCATGCTTCTACAATCTCCCCCTTTTTGATGATGACAACCAACTTTGAGAGAGATGCTTAAGAGTGAAGTTTCTCTAATTTGATTCTCCCCCTAAGTTCAAGAACTCCCCCTAAATGAGAAGCATAACACAAAAATTCTGCATAGAGAGAATATTAGAGAAACAAGTCTTCTCCCCTTTGGCATTAGCAAAAAGGAAGAAGCTTATGGAAAAAAAGGCATATAAGCATACAAGCATTATGTAATCATTAATATAGTATAAGCATTCAAACACACACGATAACATAAACATAATTGGATTAAACGGGTAAGCAGCATAAATAAAAACGCATACCAAAACTTAAAAAATAAAAACTTTAAACATTCTGTACTTAAAAAAGTAACGTAGAAATGCTGTCTGGGAAGCGTTAACCGATTAACCGGTTAACGGGCTAAAATTTTCAAAAAATTAAAAAAATCCAGCAGCTTTGTTTTGAAGAAATGGGAAAAGATTTTCACAATTTTTTTTCGCAAAGTATTAGCACTTATCAATACGCAACTTTCGATCAAAAAATATTTTGAAACCGATAATTTTCGGACATACGAAAGTAAGAAAAACTAAAAACGGTGAAAAAAGAGTGCTAGCATTATATAACACAAAAGTGAAAATAAGCATATTTTAAGCTATTATAACACATAACAAGCAATTTTAAGAAAAGGTTAGATGTCACCTTCATTGAGAATACCAAGTTCTCGCCGAATCTTGAAAAATTGCTCTTTAGCCAATGGTTTTGTAATATATGTCGGCAAGTTGGTTATGTGTATCCACGAACGTAACATCTACATCTCCGTTGAGCACGTGATCTCGAAGGAAATGATGTCGGATATATATGTGCTTTGTCCTTGAATGCATGACCGGGTTCTTTGTGATGTTGATGGCACTTGTGTTATCGCATCGAAGAGGAATGCAATCGAGATCTACACCAAAATCAAGAAGTTGTTGCTTAAGCCATAAAATCTGTGCACAACAACTGCCTGCTGCAATGTACTCCGCTTCGGCCATGCTAAGTGCGACACATGCTTGCTTCTTGCATGCCCACGACACTAGTGCATTCCCGAGAATGTGACAAGTACCACTTGTGCTTTTCCTATCGGTCTTACATCCTGCATAATCAGCGTCAAAATAACCAATCAAGGAACATATACTACCTTTTGGATACCATAGTCCGACGTTCGTTGTTCCTTTGAGATACTTCATAATCCTCTTCACGGCGGTGAGATGCAATTCCTTCGGATTTGCTTGAAAGCGTGCACACAAACATACACTAAACATAATGTCAGGACGACGTGCCGTCAAATATAGTAATGAACCAATCATACCTCGATATTTTGTGATATCTATTGAACCTCCGGATTCATCTTGATCAATGTACGTTTCGGATCCCATAGGAGTGGACATCACTTTGCAACTATCCATATCGAATCTTTTCAACAATTCCTTGCAATACTTGGATTGGTTGATGAAGATGCCATCCTTTGTTTGCTTGATTTGTAGTCCAAGAAAATAGTTCAATTTTCCCATCATGGACATCTCGAATTCTCCTTGCATCATAAGTGAAAACTCTTCGCAAAGATCTTTGTTCGTTGAACCGAAGATGATGTCGTCGACATAGACTTGAACCAATAAGGTGTTACCCTTGATCTTCTTTATGAACAAAGTCTTGTCAACCTTTCCTTTTACAAATCCCTTTTCACATAGAAAGTTGCTGAGGTGGTCATACCACGCTCTTGGTGCTTGCTTTAAGCCATACAGTGCTTTCTTCAACTTGTAAACATGTGAAGGATCTTGAAGTCTTTAAAACCCGGAGGTTGTTTGATGTAGACTTCTTCATTGATGTAGCCATTCAGGAAAGCACTTTTGACATCCATCTGAAACAATTGAAAATTCATAGAACAAGCATAAGCAAGTAATAATCGAATTGCTTCTAACCTTGCTACCGGAGCGAACGTCTCATCAAAATCAATTCCTTCCTCTTGGTTGTATCCTTGTGCGACCAATCTTGCTTTGTTACGAACTATGATCCCATTCTCATCAAGTTTGTTCTTGAACACCTATCTTGTTCCTATGATGCGCTTGTTGTCCGGTCTTGGTACAAGACTCCAAACTTGATTCCTTTCGAATTGGTTGAGTTCTTCTTGCATTGCTACTATCCATTGATCGTCGCCTAAGGCTTCATCGACTTTGGTTGGTTCTATTTGAGATACAAAAGCCATGTTGAGACAAGCATCCTTGAGATTTAGTCGTGTTGCAACACCTTGGCTAATATCACCAATAACTTTATCGATCGGGTGATCTCTATGAGTTCTCCATTCTTTCGGTAAATCATGATGTTCTTCAATGATTGGTGAGTCATCTCCTTGTGGTATTGGTTGATTATTTGGAACTTCCTTTTGTTGTTGTGACATATCTATTATATCATCATCATCAACAACAACAATAATGTTATCCTCTTTCGAGGGGTTAGTTTCATCAAAAGATACATGCATTGATTCTTCAATAGAAAGAGTTCTTTTATTGAAAATTCTAAATGCCTTACTAGATAGGGAGTAGCCAAGGAAGATACCTTCGTCGGATTTCTCATCGAACTTACCAAGGTCGTCCTTATCATTGTTGAGGACAAAACATTTGCACCCAAAAATGTGAAAGAAAGATATATTGGGCTTCCTTCCTTTGAATAGCTCATACGGAGTCTTTTTGAGAATCGGCCGAATGTTGACACGGTTGCTTACAAAACATGTTGTGCTAACTGCGTCCGCCCAAAAATATTTAGGAAGGTTGGAGTCACTGAACATTGTTCTTGCGAGCTCCACCAAAGATCTATTCTTTCTTTCTACGACACCGTTTTGTTGTGGTGTTCATGGTGCGGAGAAGTTATGGGAAATTCCGTGCTCTTCGCAAAATTCTTCAAAGAATGTGTTTTGGAATTCTCCATCGTGGTCACTTCTTATGGAGGTTATTGTGAGGGACTTCTCGTTTTGAATTTGTTTCGCATACTTCTTGAAAGCCTTGAAAGCATCACTTTTCTGCACTAGAAACAATGTCCACGTAGATCTAGAGAAATCATCAACAATAACTAAAGCGTAAACATTACCTCCGAAGCTTTTCGTTCTTGATGGACCGAAGAGATCCATGTGCAAGAGTTGAAGTGGCCTAGACGTAGATACAACATTCTTGGATTTGAAAGTTGTCTTGGTTTGCTTTCCCTTTTGACATGCGTGACATAGCTTATCCTTGATGAACTTAATCTTTGGAAGACCAACAACTAGATCATGCTTTATCAACTTGTTCATGTGCTCCATGTGAATGTGAGCGAATCTTTTATGCCATAGCCAAGCCTCGTTGTTGTTCGTCATTAAGCATTTTACCTTCAAGGAAGAGTCATCAAATGAAGTCATAAAAATATTATTAAACCTTTTACCTTTTAGAAAAATGTCATGGGTGACTTCATGTTCTATTAAACATTCATCCTTTGTGAAGTTGATTCGGAACCCTTTGTCACACAATTGACTTATGCTAAGTAGGTTGTGCTTTAGGCCTTCAACATAAAGGACATCTTAGATGATGGTAAAAGGAGGTGCTCCAATGGTTCCTACTCCAAGGATCTTTCCTTTATTGTCATCACCGTATGTAACATATCCTTTGGCCTTTAAAGATAGATGTGAAAATTTGTTGACACCGTCCGTCATATGCTTTGAACAACCGCTATCAAGATACCATTGATTCGAAGTTGTCTTCAAGCATACCTACAAAACAAAATCAAGTTTTGTTAGGTACCCAAATTGCTTTGGGTCCTTGGTAGTTAGTACCCTTTTCAACCCACACATAATGCCCTTTTGCAACGCCAATGTTTCGCACATAACAAGCATTAGGTGTGTGACCTTTGATTCCACAATAAAAACAAGTAGGTTGAAAATGACTTCTATATCTAGGAACATAATTCTTCTTCTTAGCAATCATTTTCTTTTTATGACTTTGATGCACACTTTTAGAATTGTTTACTTTCTCTTTAACAACTTGTTCACTTGCTTTAATAAAAATGGTCTCATTTGTGCTTGGTTTGGAAAACTTAGAATATCCTAATCCACTTTTATCATTAGGATACCTTTGGTGCCTAATAATTTCCTTCAAGCCAATTTGACCTTTTTCATATCTTTCTAAAACTCTTTTAAGTTGAACAATTTGGAAAGATAAAGACTCACAATTCTTACATACACGACTTTGTTTTTCATCCATCAACTTTTGTTTTTCACTTTCAATATATTTTTCCAAAGCAATATTATTTTCTTCTAAAGATGAATTTCGTTTCTTTTGGGATGAAATACTTTTATACAACGTCTTGCATTATTTTAAAAGTTCATCTATAACATCTTGTGCGTCATTGTCATAAACTGAAAAGTTGCTACTAACCTCATCGATTTCTTCATCGGAGTGATGTGAAGCCATAAGAGCCATGTTCGCACATTCATCGCTTTCCGGCTCTGAAGATGAACTTATCTCATTATCGTCCCAAGCAACATAAGCCTTTTTGTTCTTGAATTCCTTCTTGCCTTTGAATCCTCCTTTCTTTGCAAGTTTCGGGCAATCCGGCTTTATGTGACCTTGCTTTCCACATTCATAACAAGTGACGTCTTGCATTGATGTGGATGCTTCCTTTTTCCTGAAATGTTTATTCTTTTTAGGATAAGAGGAATTTTTATTTTTATTAAAAAACTTACCAAGCTTCTTCACAAGAAGCATAAAGTTCTCATCTTCGGACGTCTCATCATCTTTGTCATTTTTCGAATCAACCTTCAAGGCAATTCCCTTGGACTTCTTTTCTTGACTTTCGTGCTTCTCGAGCCTTCCAAGTTCCAATTCGTGTTCTTGAAGTTTTCCAAATAGAGACGCGGATGTCATCGTTGAAAGAATCTTCTTTTCCGAAATAGCGGTCACCTTCGGTTGCCATTCTCTTGTCAAAGATCTTAGGACTTTCAGGTTGAGATCATCATTGGTGAAAGTTTTACCGAGGGCAATCAAGTGATTTGTTAGATGGACGAATCTCTTTTGTAAGGAAACTATAGATTCACCGGGATGCATGCGGAACATCTCATATTCTTGACTTAGAGTGTTTAGCCTCGATCTCTTTACTTCGGCGGTTCCTTCATGTGTTTCTACCAAGGTGTCCCAAATCTCCTTTGCCGATTTACATTGAGATATACGGAAGAACTCGTCCATACTAAGAGCCTTTTGGAGTATGTTGATTTCCTTCTTCTCATTCAGAACCTTTTTCCTATCATCTTCGTCATAGGTGTTTTTCAACTTTGCGGTACCAACTCCATTCACCACATTCATCGGGTTGTGTGGACCTTCTTCAACTGCTTCCCATATACCTTCTCCTTGGGCCTCAAGATGTGCCTTCATTCTGATTTTCCAGAAATCGAAATATTCTCCGGAGAAGAGTGGGGGCTTGTTGCTACTTCCACCATCTTTGAAAACCGGGTTTATGCTTGCGGAAGCCAGGCTGGATCTCTAGGAACAAGTTACCTATAACTTGCTCTGATGCCAATTTTAGTTTCAGGATTAGCCTAAAGAGAGGGGGTGAATTAGGCTTTATAAAAAATTTCGGTTATTTTATCGGTGGATGAATTTTTGTCGTTTGAGTGTCTAGGTTATGAAAGCAATGAAGCGGAAAATAAAACGACACCAAGAATTATCCTGGTTCCCTTCACAAATCGAAGGTACATCCAGTCCCCTTACACCTCGTAAGAGATTTTATTATAGTTTTAGATTGTACAGCCTATCACACCATAAACCGGTGAAGCCTACGTTCTAACAACTATACAACAATCAAGTGTGCAAGAACAATCCTCTTGCAACACCAACCCTTGTGTCCAACAATCCTGGATCACAAGTCAAACAAAAATAAATCTTCTTTGATGATTTGAATAAAGTGTAGTACTATCAATCTTCTCTTGATTGATCTTCTCCTTGGATAAATAATTCACTCAAAGGATAATATATAAATGTTCAACAAGAAATGGAATGAGATGAAACAAGAATGTTAAAAAGTTTCTTCTCAAAAATTGGTTATGAACACTTTTATGAGAAATTGACAAATATGAAAAAGTGATTATCTTGAGTTTTTATGAAAGTTCTTGGAGGTATTTTTTCATTTAAAAAATCCAGAATTTATATTGATCAAAATACCTTTTCAAAGAGGTATAATTTTCTTCATAAAAATTAGTGAAAAGGTATAAGTATTTGAAAATATTTTTCATGAAAAGATGCCAAGAAATGCTGAAACGAACAGTGTTAACCGGTTAACCAAATGGGTTAACCGGTTAACGCATCTAACGTTAACTTCAGAATTTCAAATACAGGGCCGTTAACCGGTTAACCCATATGGTTAACCGGTTAACACTGTTGAAACACAGAAAAATATTTTAAGTAAAATGTGTTTTTCATGTCAACATGTTAAAAAATGGTTAGGTTAAATATGGAAATGCAAAACATGATTGTTGAACACTTGTATACTAATTTAAGAGTGAATTAGATATACCTTAGAAGTGATTCAACAAATTTGCAAAAGTGTTGGCTTGATAATGAAGCTTGAACCAAATGTTGCTATGCATATGTGGCTTGATTAACTTGATGCTTTGAATTCTCTTGAAGCTCTTATCTTTTTGCATTGATACATGTTGTCTTCATCAAAATTCTTTGGATTGAAGCATGCTTCTACAATATTGCTAACAAGGAACTGTTCAAATGAGATAGTTAAGTTCAAGAAGGTGCTGATGAATGAGTTTGAGATGACTGATCTAGGAATATGGTATATTTTATATGGATGGAGATTATGTACTCTGATAAGGGTATAATCTTGTATCAACTGAAGTATGAACTTGAGCTTATGAAGAGATATGAGATAATAAATTGCAAGTCTGCAATCACACCTGCTGAAAGAAATCACAAGCTAGATTCTGATGTTAAGGGTGATGATATAGATGGTACAAATTTTAAGCAGTTGATGGCCTCATTGAGATATCTTTGTAACACCAGATCTGCCATTTGATATGCATTTGGAATGATGAATAGGTTTATGAAACCGAAGTGGTCACATTACCAAGCTGCTGTCAGGATACTTAGATATATTGATGAGACTCTGAAGTATGGAGTTTTGTTCCTGTCTAGTGCTAAATCTGATTCAGAGTTGATATGCTATTCAGAGTCTGATTGATGTAGAGACAAAGTTGACAAAAGAAGTACTTATGGATATTTTTTCAAGTTTATGGGAGGTCTCATTTCTTGGTGCTCCAAGAAGAAATTAGTGGCTGTATTGTCAATCTGTGAAGCTGAGTACATTGCAGGTGTTTTGTCTGCGTGTCAAGCTCTTTGAATTCTGAATTTATTGCAGGATCTGAAGATCAAGGTGAGCAAGCCTGTGAGATTGATGATTAACAAAAAAATCAACTATAAGTCTTGCCAAGAATCCAGTCTTGCATAGAAGGAGCAAGCACAATGACACAAAGTTTCATTTTCTGTACAATCAAGTTCAGAATAGAGTGCTTGGAGTTGTTCACTTAGCACTCAGAAGCAACTTGTAGATGTGCTGACTAAAGCTATCAAGACTGAATATTTTATTCATTTGAGGGATGAAATTGATATTGTTAATTTTAGTCTTGAATGTGGACTAAGGGATGGTGTTGAAGTGTAATTCAAATTCACATTAGTTGCATTTAGGGTTAGTTTGAATTTCATATAATATGCTCTGATGGTATAAATTGTGTAACCAATTTCAGTTTGTAACAGAATCTGAGTGTAACTATTTTGCATCAGAAAAGTTAGTTATATATTTTTTTCTCTTCCATCATCTTCTTCATCTTCAACCTTGTGCACAAATAGTTAGAAGTTGTAATTCGATGTTCTGTTGAAATCTAACATTCGACTATGTCGAAATAGCTAATCAAAGATATAGAAGTTGAATATAGCATTTAAGCTGTTGTGTTGAAATCAAAAATATTAAGTTTAATATATATATATATATATATATATATATATATATATATATATATATATATATATATATATATATATTCTACCCATTTCACTCGGAAACAAAGGGAGGCTTAATATGTGTCCTTCACCGTATACAAATACGGTTGTGGTTAGTGGTTATTATATAATTATTATTTTTTTAAATAATAATTTAATAATTGGAAGGTTTATAGAAGAGGTATTTATGTAATGTACACTTGAGGTGTAACCTCTCAGTAAGAAATTAAGTGAAAGCTTCTTTCTTTTAACCTCCGGTCACTTACAAATAGAAACTTTTCACAAAAAGGTAACCATCAAACACATCGAGCCATCTAAGGAATTAATTAAAAATGACGGCTATCTGTATATCTGTAACCTGTAACCTTATTTCATACTAGTAATCAAATCAGAGGCAACAAAATCCGCATGCAAGGTTTCAAGAGAGACAACAACCCGGATATTATTAATTACCTATATATGTTATTCTGTCATATATGTGATTTCTAAGTGATTGATCTTTTCTGTGTAAAAATCTGCAACTTATATATCTATTTCCTTCTGTGACCCATTGAAGACATTGTGTAGACAATGACATGCAGTAGCATATCCTGGTTCAATTCTCAATGGCAGATTCATCAACACGCGTTTTTAATTACTTTGCGTAACATTCAAATAAACATTGAATACACAGGTGTACACAACTAGTACTGCTCTTTACTCTCTTTTTAATACTCCTTCCATCTATTTCGAAAAAAATTATTTTAAAGAAAATATTATTGTCATTTTTTAGTTTATGTAAAATATTTTTTTTTCAATTTTCATTTTTATTTTTATATTTATTAATTTATAATTTTACATTAAACTATTATATCAATTGAATTACAATTAGGTGAGCTATACATATAATTGAACTATTTTAATTATTACAATATATATTATTTTCAAAGCGTTAATAAAACTACTTTAATAAAACTATAATACCTTTTGAATAGTAAAAAAAATATTTTAAAACAGAAGAGTATCACCTACTAAATTACCGTTTATTTATTAATATATATTTAATTTGATTTTTTATTTTTTTTAAAAATTGCATTATTAATAAAAAAATATGTAACAAATAAGTAATAAATATTTCTAAACTTTTGCTAAAAAAATGTAATGTTTAGAAGCCATGCTATAAATTATTTTAAAAATAAAAAATCAAATTAAATACATCCATAAGTAAATAGTAGTAATATAGTAACACATAAAACATAAGATAATAAGTACGCCATAAACTTTTATATAAGTTAGAATTTCATTTAAAAAATTGGATTTTTTTTTTCCATTCGTCTCTTAACTTTATATTTCACTCTTAATCTCCGTCACTTTTTATAATAAAATTATTTTATTTTAAAAAGAGAAAAAGTAAGATTATGAGAGATATATCCAATTAGAATTAAAAGAAGAAAAGTGAAGACAATAAAAAAAAGAGAGATAAATGAGGATTCCAAGTCCTTAAAAATCAAATTATTATAAAAAATAATGTTTCAATGCATTAAAATAATAAAGTAGTTTTCTAGAAAAAAAAAACTATAATTATTTAGAACTTTTAGGTTGATTTAGTTTTTATCCGCAATTTTGATCAACTTAATAATATCTAAACATTTAATGTACATAAATCGTGTGGTCTTATAAATAGAAACAAATGAGCATAGTGCTTTTTTTGGGGACCAGAATATAGTGCTTCTTTTGGGGACCAGAGTATAGAATATCATTCGAGTGATATTTTTTATTTATTTAAATTATGTTAAAAATTCACGAATTATAGAAAAGTCTAACTTGTTTTTTTATTAAAAATTATGTTAAAAATTCATTTATCATAGAAAAGTCTGACTCATCGAACATGTTTCCTTTATTTTAATTTTTCACAAGTGTGTCAAATTTTAGCATCATACCATGTAAATAGTTATATCTAGTATCCCTATATTTAAACATGATATATATATATATATATATATATATATATATATTATATAATATATATATATAATATATATTATATATATATATATATAATATATATTATATATATATATATATATATATATATATATATATATTATATATATATATATATATATTATATAATATATATATATATATATATATTATATATATATATATATATATATATATAATATATATATATATATATATATATATAAATGTCAATAATGACCTTATAATAATTTATAAAATTTTAAAAAACAATTACTCCAAAGAATTGTGTTTAAAAAAACGGTAGTTATAAGTAACTATATGATAGAAATACATAATATTAAAAAGGAAAAAAGTTTTGTTTAATATCGACACTAGTGTGAAGAACATCTTTAACCTAAGTTAAATATGAAGCGTTATCATGGTTTCATATGCAAGATAATGAAGGATATTAACATCCTGATTTATTTATTTATTTATTTATTTAATTTAAATATTGATTTATGTTATTTTTAGCGTGTTTGATTGGTGACGATACTTGTTGTGAACTGTGCGTGATTAATTATATTTTTTTGTGGAATTTAATTAATTAAATATGAGAAATTAAGATAATAGTAAGAGTTGCGCTTAAAGTGTAAATAATGGAAATTAGGTGGTTAAGTGGAGAGAGACTTATGTTTAGTTGAGCCAAAGTTATAATTATAAGAAACTTAATTAGGTTACTATATATTTGAAGAGAAATAGAAAAATAAGGGTTTCGGGGAGTTGAGAAGAGAAGAAAAGAGAGCAAGAGTTTTAGAGAGCTAGGATTTTGGGAGAGGAGACCATAGAAGATTTCTTATTTTGCTTGCTGAAAATTTACAAGGTATGGGGGATTATTCACCTAAGGGTGCCTTAATCATGAAAGGGTAGAGAGATTTCCCTTAACCTCCAATAAGATTCTATTTTCTCTATTGTTTGATGTTAATATGATAAATGATGATTGTGATTCTGTTATTATGCCATGAGTTGATGTGAAATTTGTGTTTGATGTTATGTTGCTTTATGTTCATGAGTTAATTGATTAAATGATGAATTTATGTTAAAATTGAGTGTTTTAGGGTATGAACCTAATTGAGTTAATTCATGATAAAAGTGACGGATTAAGTGTTTAATCATATTAGGATATGTATTCAGTGTGGTGTTGTCATAAGATCTATTTTAATGTTATAATGAGAGTTTGGATGATGTATGAGGGATAGGGAATGAGGAGATGAAGTTACGTGTGAAAAACTATAATTTTTGGGCAAATGTCAATCGATTGACATTTTGGAAAATTTTGAAAAATTGAACTACGTCAATCGGTTGATTCCCTGAATCAATTAATTGCTCTCAGTCAAAATGTGAAAAACTGAAAAGGCAAAATGTAATAGGGATTGATGTAAATCGATTGAGATTAGTTGATTTTTGAAAAATTACTGATCTAAATCATATTTTGTTACCTGATTGTTTTTTCCATAACTTTAGTTCCGTAAGTCCAAATAAGGTGCAATTTGAAGTATTGGAAAACTTACGCGCAAAGCTACCTCATAGTAGTCCATTGTCAGATAAATTGATATGTTTGAGTGATGTGTGGATGTATGTTACATGTGGGAATATATGTTGTGAAATGCAAGTATAACTATGTGAGTTGTTGTACATGTTTGCTGATGAATTGATGAAATGAGTAGTTTTGACATGTCGCAAGCGTACGACAAATGTCAGAGTATAGTTTAAAAAGTATTGAACCTCAGATACCAATGGTTAATTAATGATTTCTATCTTATCGAAGTAGTAGAGCAACTGAGTAGTGGATAAAAATGTTGACTTAAGTGAAATAACACTTAAGTCAAAAAAACTTATTTAAAAAACACTTTTGAAAAAAAAAACATCTTAAATGAGGATTTCTTGAAAAATAATAATAAGAATAGGGCTTAGGATCATTGTTCTTATTTTGGATGTTTCCATATAATTCGAATTGCATCTATTACGAGAATCTCAGCGTGTCTATAGGAAAAATATCTTATTTTGAATAATACATGCTTTCGCCAGCGTATTTTTGTATCTTCCAGAAAAAAAATTGTCGGCTTTTGCACGTCCTGATTATTTTTTGAAAGAGCTTTTAAGTGCAGCTACAAAGATGGGACAATCATCAATCATGTTCGAGCGCTTTCACGATTTCGAACTTTATTGTTAGAAAACTAGTTTTCGGACACCGAAGCACATCCTTTCAGATAATGTTAGACGTATGGGTATTCTTTTACTTTCATAAAAAGAATTTGAAATAGAGATTAAAGTTTCTGAAATAATTGCGCAAGAGTTTTTCGTAATTGATTTGTAATGAATTAAACGGATAATCTGTAAATAAGTCCCATGACCCTTAGGCCTAAGAGGACTACTCACTCATGGTGAGAAATAAAATAATAAAAGGGGTTTTCAATATTACAAACATGATTAATCAAATAATTTTTAAAGATAAATTATAATAAGAATCAAGAACCCAATAAAAAAAGGGAATGCTTCAATATAAATTTGATCCAGTACTCTCAAAGTGGAGACTTTTACAAAAAGCAGAAAAATAGAGCGTGAAATATAAACTGAAATATAATACTGGTTGTCCTAAACTAAGAGTCAACTCTTAGTTTTATAGCTTTAATCTATAAATGGAAATTATAATTGGTTCAATAGTCTTAAAAACTAAATAAAAGAGAAGATGATCTGGAGCAAGATGTCCTTCAATAAGAACCGATCTGGAAAAGGAAAGAAAAGATTTTGAACCACGCCTACCTCCTATGGGTGGTAGCACGCGCTACGGGCACCCATAGCAGGCCACTGCCTCTCGCTGTTGCATTACAAAAGAAAATGGGGAAATGACTTTGCTTCTACAGGTCGTTGCACGCGCTACGGGCACCCATAGCAACCCACTGACTCTTGTCTTGTAACTTTTGCTCAGATATTTATTGGAACCTGAAAAATAATAAAAATAGACTACCAAAGCATAAAATATGATAAAATAGTGCGAAACAGAACAAAAGCGATAAAACATTCAAGCAAAATAAGTAGTAAAAAGCAATGTAAAAAACCACACATCAAACTCCCCTAAACTTAGACCATTGCTTCTCCTCAAGCAACAAAGCTTGCAAAAGCAAATTTTGGATCAAGCGATTTACTTCAATGATAAAGTTTATGAAAATGAAGCATGTCGATACTCATACGTGAGTCTTTCTTGCGAATGGCTAAGTCTAGTTCTCTTGGTCGTCATCAGTCAATGAAGATATTACAAGAACGCACACCACGGTAAAACCACAGACATAAGTCTCCCTTTTCGAACACCTCTCCAACTATGCTTTGGGCTTAAGTCTCTTTTTCGATTTTCTTCCCCTTTCATTCAGACAATTGTATTAAGGCATTTGCAATTATTGTGTTCCTCACTTGCGTCTGTCATACCCCGATTTTGGCCCTGAAAGTTTATCCCCATCACTCATTCATTTTCTTTGCTCCTCATGACCATTCCATCCGGTCATGAATCTATCCACCGACTTGTTTTGTGTAGACTTGACATCATCTGCTATTCGATAAATCTTTGGACCTTGCCATTTGTTTTGGGTGTAAAGTAATTAGCTCCCTTAGTCAAGCGGACTTGGAGCACATTATCATTCGATAAGAATAAGTATTCCTACCTTCTGATTCTCTCAGGCAGAGTTATTCCGTGTTAAACTGATCCATGTTTATTACATTTACTCCAACAACTTACATGAATGGACGACTTATTTTTTGCCATTGCACACTAATAAAACTTCAACGTTCTACGTGTGATTTAAAAGTACTAAAGAAAAACTACATTACTTACTTAAAATACAAAAACAATTACATCTACAAAAATTAAGGATTATAATAGGCACCTAATTACAAACAACCATAAACAAACAGAAAATACAAATTTGAAGCACTAAAGCTAATCACCGGCATTTTAAAACTTTACAGTGCTGCTTGTCATAATCACGTGTCCCAGGTATTGCTCCGGTACATAATCTCAGCAACTCGTTCCCAGTGAGACAGTAGTGAGCGAATGCAAAGCCTCCATTTGCTAGTTCTGAAAGATTAGGCATTGATGCTGACTTGCCCATGAGCTTTCCTTTATCTCTACTTGGTTTTACGCCATCCTTTTCCTTGTTCAGGATTTGGTCAAGATCAGAATATTCCATAAATCTTTGAGTTGCAGCTTCCCAAGAAAGTTTATATCTTTGTTCAGGAGTGAGAGGATAAGGCTCATTTTCTAATGCTTCTTTAACTTTTGCTACAAAGTCTTCAGGTGTCTTATAAATCAAACAATTGGGAAATGAGTTGAAGAACTCATTTGAAGGATGATCAACACACACACTACAAATATTCCCATGGCAAGCGCCTCAGCAGTAGCTGTGCATAGCACATCACTGATGCTGGGATTTATAAAAACTTTGTACCTTCAATTAAGTTAAGGAACAGTGTCAAAATAAAATAATAAAATAAACTAAATTCAATAAAAACAAGCTCTAAATTAGTGTATGGGTACATAAGCATGAACAATTATCATCTGTAGGTGAAGGTGCCTTTATGCGTACATGAAAAAACAGTTTTGGAAATTTCATTTTCTTAACATAGAAGCAATAATCACCCAAAAGAAATCTACTTTATGAAGATAGGAGAGGATGAAGGATAACTCAGTTCCATGTTGCAATAGATACAACTTCAAAGTTAATTTCCCAATTTTGTGTAGTATGTTTTAGAACAATGTGGAGAACCTTCCAGTGAATGTATCGTAGTTTAAAGTTTGAAGTTAAATTTTCGAATTGGTCTTACTTGTGAAGGGAATCATCTGCATGATCTTTTCCTTTCTCAAAGTTGAGATTCAAATCCGATCTTCTAAGCTGCACTCTGAACTTCATGAGCATCCTCTCCACTTCCAAATACATCCATGTTGAAGCCATCAAGAGTTGGGTAAACGGAAACACCATATCAGAAGGAAACTCAATGGTTCAACTTTTGAAAGTCCTAGAGGCGCGGAAATCAGTGCTGCAGAAAGAGCAAGGCATGGCATTTGCACGTGCTGTTGCTGCTTGTTTTGAGATTGATTATATACCTGATTTGATGTCATTTGCTGAATGCTTTGGAGCATCTCGATCGATGGATACATCTGCAAAATTTAGAGATCTTTGGAAAAGAAAACATGAAATGGACAATGGCTTGAAATTGAAGCTGCTGAAATGCGGTCCAACCACCCAAACTTCACCGCATTAAATGGTTCTGGCATTATACTTCCCAATTCGCCCTTTGCATCCCATACTGAATTGGATTCGGAGAATAATGGGAAATCAAGTTCAGTCGGTAGCCACTCTATTTTGGACATCTCCGACTTTTGTTTCTGTTTTCACTTTCGGTGCTTGTATATTGGTGAAAACCGAACTAACGGCAGCCACGGTTCTCTCGGCTCTAGCGACGTTTTGTATTTTGCAAGAACCGATTTAAAATTTGCTTGAACTTATTTCCATGATAAGTCAGACAAAAGTTTCGGTTGATCGAATTCAGGAATTCATACAGGAAGAAGATCAAAATCAGTTCATGAATAAGCATGTTTCCAAAAAACTTCAAGAATTGTTATTGAAGTAAAACCAGGAGAACTGCCAAAAGTATGTCGCAAACCATGAGATGTACACTTAACCAGAATTCCACTGGATATCAGATGGAAGTGTTAAAACCGGCATCTGCAAAAGGTCAAAAAATGTGCATGAGAAATCTGAAATGCAAGACATTATGGCAATGGCAGCTAACTGTAGAAGATTGGCCATTGAAATGAAATCACAACATTAACACAAAAAAATCAAAACCAGGCTCAATCAAAGACCTGCATTTATCACAGTTCATGTCCAAATCACAACAGGCTTCAGATAAATAGTGCAGGATTCTCGTAAGGAAATGCAACTTATCTTTCCAAATCTTACACAATCGAGGCCAGAGATACTTTTGAGATGCAACATTTCCAAATAAACCCACCATCCTCCACAAGAACAAGCGCACGGTTAAACAAGAGCTGCATGTTGACAGGATATTTCCATTGCTAAGAGCTTGCAAAGCTGCTACAACAGCAATACAAAATCAGTGTAAATTTCGAAGAGAAAAAGAGAAGAAACACGTCCTATTTTCGTCTAAGTGGGTTCACAGTGGTGAAACTTTTCTCACCGGTGGTAAAATTCCACAAGCGACCCAAAAAGGAATTAGGACAAATTCAAAAGAAGAAAGTATAGGATTCATATTACCTTTTCCAGACCAAACAACAAATAATGTAGACAAACTGGAGCACCTTAAAGGACTTCCAAGGGGATACCCCTTTTGATCTCCGTAGCCAACTCAAAAACCCTAGCGGGGTGAGTATAAAAGGACCACCATAACCGTGAATCTGGACGGGAAAAAAGAGCCGCCTCCTCCACCAGGTCGCGACCACGGAATCCCAAGGATCGTTAACCTCAAGCTCACGATCAGCTTCCGACACAACAAACCCTTCCGCCGTTGACGGCTTTCGGCGACCACCAGCGATTGACGAAGCATAAAAGTTTGTGGGAGCAGGAGATTCACTTCGAAGATGAGCCGTCTGAAGAACAAACGAGAAAGGTGAGAGTTTTGTTGATTTTTTGAAGCATTGGTTTGTCTGCATTTAGAGAGAGATCGAGAGAATTGGTTTGTTTTTTGAGGGAGATGAACGAATATGTTGAGATTTGTTTCACTTTCCTTGAGATTTTATTTTATTTATTTTAAGGCATTTAAAACCCACCTGTGAGGGTTACCGTGCCATTTAATTACCGTTTGGCTTTTCCTTGCAACTTTTCGTTAACTACTGCTGGCATTGATGATGATTAGCCTTGTTATCTCCACCCAACAGCCAGGCGACTAGGGTTGGCCTTTGGGATTCTCTCACCATTTTCGCGGGCTTTAGTTGCCCATTAGCTTAAACAGCCCATCTCATTTTAGTTAGTTTTTATTTTAATTTATCTTTATCTATTCTTGTTTACATATTTAAGTTGCTGTTAAGGTAACAAAATGACCATAAGTGGCCGAGTGGAGAGAAAGCAATTTCATCTTCTTTAATGGGATGGGTTCGATACTTGGAATGGCATATCTTCATTTATTTTTATTTTTATGCTTGCTATTTTATTTAAATTTTTTATAAGTTCTTACTATTTATTTTACCATTTTGTACCTTTTTATCTAGTCCCCTTTTTTACGCTTGTTGATTTTATTCTTTCCGGTTTAATTTTTAATGTGTTGTAAATAACTTGCTTATTTATTTATTTCGTTCGGCTTACTCTTGGGCATATTCTTCACGAACTCATACGCCATATTAACTTAATTGACCAACACCTCAAACCTTCACATTAATCCTTCTATTCAAACGTATCTTTCACATTAATCCTTCTATTCAAACGTATGTTTTTTTTGAAATATGAAGAAAAAGATTATCCTGGATGGAATATCCAGTTATAATCCCGAATATTAGGCTCAAGCTGTAAGAGCTTGCAAGCCATAAATATTCGTCTGCTCTTCCCCACTCCATTATTCAAATCATTTTCTTAATAAAATTTGAAGAAAAAGATTACCTGGATGAAATATCCAGTTGTAGTCCCGAATATTAGGCACAAGTTGTAAGAGCTTGCAAGCCATAAGTGTTCGCCTTCCCTCCAAAACCCTCGTAAATATTCGAACCATTTTCTTAAGCAATTTTGGAAGAAAAAGATTACCTGGGTGAAATATCCAAACGTAGTCCCGAGTATTAGACCCAAGCTGTAAGAGCTTGCAAGTCACAAGTACTCGTCTTTCAAACTTCAAAATACTTAATTCTTATCTTAACCTCTTTTAATAAGGATGGAAATGGAACATGGTGTATACCGTGCACTCCTGAGATTAAGATTCGAGGTGGATGCCTCGCTTATCTTAGCTCTCGCCATCGTCCAAAATTGTCAATGCGGTTTCTTCAAACCCTTTCTCAATCAAATTCAAAACACTTAATCCTTATTAAGCACTTTTTGCAAATAAGATGGAAATGGAACGTGGTGGATACCACGCACTCCTGAGACTAGGATTCGAGATGGATATCTCGCCCATCCAAGTTCTCGCCATTACTCAAAACACATCAAACCAATCGATTTCTTTTCTCGCCGCTGTGCGATTGGCCCTCTTAAACCTTTTCTCAAACGAAAGGTACTTTGTTTCAAAACAATGCAAGGCAATGTTTTTCCACCTGTTTTGGGTAGTCCAACAATGTTTTCGTCGATTTGACACAAAGTAGATTTCGCTAAAATCGACCCACAAACAAACCTTTTCTACCCAGAACTACGTAAGCCTTGATTTCTCTGTTGAGATACGTAGGAGCAGGACTTGTAAATCTTGTCAGGCCCACTAATAAAAAAGTTAGGTTTAGTCCTTCGTCAAAAATCCAAAAACATTTTCCTCTCTTTTACTCTTTCCTTCCTAACTAATAACTTGAGAAGCCTAACATTTTAAGCTAACACTAATGCGCACAACTAACCTAATGGTTCCCGTTGAGTACAACGGACGTGAGGGGTGCTAATACCTTCCCTTTGCGTTATCGACTCCCGAACCCTGATTTGGTTGCGACAACCATAATCATTGTCGTTCTTTCTTGGGTTTTATCGATATTTCCCCTTTCCTTTTTAAGAATATATAAAGTTCGGTGGCGACTCTGTTTAGTCCATCATTGCGAGCGTGCGATTGCGCTTCGCTTAAGTCGTGTTCTCATTTTCTTGAGATACGACAGATGACGACTCTGTTGGGGAAAATAATCCCTAAGTGAGTCAAGCCTAGTTAGGTCATTTGTGTGCCTTTGTTTGTTTACTTGTGTGGCTTTTTCTTTATTGTTTTGATATATTTATTGTCATATTGATATAAATTTGTTGTATTGGTTCGATTATGCTTTGGAACTTGGATACTCTGATTACAAACCATGTGGGAAATACTTTTACCCGAGTCTCGAGTAAAAACATAAGATAGGACAAGGTTGAGTAGTGCGGGTCCGCGAGATGAATTTCTCATTGGGTCGGTGCGATAACCTTACTTAGAGTAGATTCTTGAGAGGATGTTGTCACTTGGTAAGTAAGTTGTCGTAAGCTTCGATATTTTCTTTGGGATCCATGACTCTGAGAACCATCTGTAGAACCTTAATTCTTTGCCCAACTAGGAAAGATGGTTACGTAGCATGGGTCTGCGAGTTGAATTTCTCATTGGATCGATGCGAGAACCTCACTTAGAGTAGATTCTTTAGATGGAGTTGATGCCCGGCAAGTAAGTTGCCGCATGTAGCAAACAGTCTAATGGATCCATGACTCTAGGAACGTTTTTGAAACCTTAGATCATACATGGTGAGAACCATGTTCTATACGAAGCAATCAGACTTATCCATGCCTTAAACCTATTGAACTTATAAAAAAAATGCATCACATTCATCCACATACATTGCATCAACATCATAAAAAGCAAGCTCTTAGTTATCTCTTATTTGTTTCAGGAATTAAGAACTCGAAAATGACAACTCCAAGGAGAAACACTTTCACGCTTAAGTACAAGGAACCTAAGCTGGATAGTCTGAAGGGTTTGATCTATGATTTGACTCTCAATAGACGTGATGAGTTCGGAAAAAACAATGGGAAAATTTTGAGTCTTCTAACTAAGAAAGTTGACTATGGAATTATCGGCTCTTTGGCACAATATTATGATCCACCTTTACGCTGTTTCACATTCGTTGATTTCCAACTAGCTCCTACTTTGGAAGAATTTGAGAGAGTCGTAGGTCTCAAATTGAAGGATTTCAATCCATTTCCAAAGCTCGAAGAAGAAGCGGGCCCAAAGAAGATAACTTCAGCCCTAAGTATCAATGTCCCGACTGTTCGAGACAATTGGGTTGAAAAAGGGGGTTGCAAAGGTTTTGCCGCGATGTTTTTGGAAGATTTAGCTCTGGAGTTCAAGAAAAAGGGAAATTGGAATGCATTCTATGTTGTGTTGGCTTTATTGATCCATAGGATCGTGCTCTTCCCAAATGTTGAAAAATTTGTGGATCAGGTAGCCATAAAAGTCTTTCTCTTTGGCAATCCCGTACCATTTCTCTTAGCTGACATTTACCATGCCCTTCACGCTCGATATGAAAAGAGGGGTGGAACTTTGTTGTGCTGTGCTCCTTTGCTTTATACTTGGTTCATGCAACACATGCCCAAAGAAGGCCCTTTTGTCGCAAAAGAACTTAAGTCTCCTAAAAAATTAGCTTCTCCCACTGCAAGTTCCATCAGATGGTATATCCGAGAGTGGGAAACCCCAGACATTATAGTCAGCTGTGGGGAATTTCCTAATGTACCTTTGTTGGGTACTAAGGGTTGCATCAATTATAACCCTATGTTATCTCGAGTGCAGCACGGTTACTCCATGGATGGCCCCCCTGGCGCAAAGGACTTACAACCATTTGTGCTCTTTGACATCCAAGCAAGCAATCCTGATGTAAGAGCAGTACGAAAGGATTGGTTAAAGGTTGTTACGAAGGGTAAAGAGTTTGGAAAAAGAAACCTTCTCGCCAGAGAATCTTACACCTGATGGGTGAAAGAAAGAGTTGGGGAAATCCATTTGCCATTTATCTTAAAGGCTTCAGCCTTTCCCAAAACTCCTGAACCTGAGCCTATACTACCCGAGGACATGGAGAAACTCACTACTAAGGTTAAGGAGCTCGAATTGGAGAATACTGAATTACGGATTCAGATGAACCGAGTTATCTTGGAAAATCAGAATTTGAAGGAGGAACGTAAGGGGAAAACCCAGGAACTTGAGGATAGTAACAAGAAAGCCAGGCTATTAGAAGACCAGAAGGATGATCTTGATCATATCCTTATAGGTTCCACATCAGTGATCCGAACCAGGAAGGAAGAGCTCAAGAAAGTTGAGTATAGGATCTGTGAGTTAGGGAGAATGTTGGATAAATCCCTTATGGATAAGAAAGAAATTAAGCTCGACTTTGAGGCACATATCCGTGAACTGAGGGACACTCTGAAGAAATGCAAGGAAAAGTTGTCTCGCGAGATACTCCAAAAGGAAGAAGCTGAAAGAAACTGTCACCATCTCAGGTACCAGTTGGAAGAAGCTAATAGGAGGTTTGCAGTTTTGGAGAGCCAAAAAGGTGATGCAGCCTACTTGCTCCTAAAGAATGATTGTGTGTACTAGAAAAGGTTGTATAGAGAGGCTAGAGCAACCTTAGATGAAGATCAACAAGTCATCAAGAAACTCCAAGAGCTCTATGTTGAATGGAATGGAAAGTTCCACAACTTAGCTAGATTTGTTAACCTTAACATGTTGGAACTCCCAGAAAAACTCCAGGAAGCGGATTGGTGTATGTGTCCAGAAAACACGCCTCCTCAAGTTTTCAATTTCGTCAAGTTTTGTAAGAAAATGATGAAGGAGCTCACCACAGATCTAGCTACGATCATAAGAGCTGAGACAGAGCTTAAGTTTACTTGTACTTGAATTTGAATTGTTGGTGTTTAAATCTTTTTGTATTCGAATCATGTGTACTTGAAGTTAAATCCTTTTGTATTCGAATTTGATTTTAATTAATGGAAGTTGTCATTTTGGGTCTCAATTATTACGTGTTATTCTTATATTCTAACATTGCTGGAATAAATGATAAAGATAACTAAGAGCTATGCACAAAATTCACCCATAACATGCACTCATGTCATTCTTCAAACAAAACAAAACTCATTTTTGTGTCTTCTTCAGTTCCACACCGAGTCCTCAACACCACTACAACACCAGAGCCAGCGCTCGTCAAAGAATGGCAGATCAACAACAAGAATTAGAGAGAGTAAGCTCAGAACTCGAAGACTTACGAGGAAACATGGGTCAAGTCATGGAGATACTACAAGTCATTAGGGCCAAGTTGGACACCCAAACGACGGTCGTTTCAGAAGTCACCGGTCCTGCGATTGAACCCCAACCTGCAAGGACAGTACCAACCACTTGGCCAGTCTATGGTTTACCTCCCGGTTTCACACCCCCAGTTGAAGGCGCCCCTGGTTTTGTACAATCCACTCAGCAGACGGTTCCAACACCAACTATCAATGAAACTCATCCAGTGGTCCACACGTTCGCACCACCCCTTGTCCGTGCATACGTGCAACCTTATTTTGAGGATCAACAACATGCTCCGGACTTTTCGGACGAAGATGATGAAAGACATGAAGACATAAGAGGGATGAAAGAGAATTTCCAGATTCTTGAGAAAAGGTTAAGGGCTATGAAAGGTGACCAAGTTTTTGGTGCCGCTGCTAAGGAGATGTGCTTAGTGTCAGGTCTTGTGATTCCTGCAAAATTCAAGACCCCAAATTTCGATAGGTATGAGGGCCACTCATGTCTTAAAAGTCACCTTATTATGTACTATCGAAAAATGGCTGCGCACGTAGAGGACGATAAACTTATGATACATTTCTTCCAAGACAGCTTTAGGGGTGCTCCCTCTAAGTGGTACTTAAGCCTTGATCAAAGTAGAATTCGTTGTTTCCAAGACTTATCTGACGCTTTCATCCAACATTATAAGTATAACATGGATATGGCCCCAGATAGGAGGCAATTGCTCAGCATGTCCCAGAAAGATAACGAGTCTTTTAAGGAGTATTCACAACGATGGAGGGAAGTGGCCTCGCAAGTCGAACCGCCCCTTGTTGAGAAGGAGTTAGCAGATTGGTTCATGGATACAGTAAAACCTATGTTCTATGAAAGGATGGTGAGTAGTGTATCGGCAAGCTTCTCTGACTTAGTTGTCGTGGGCATAAAGGTCGAGCTTGGATTGAAGAATGGAAAAATGATAACCACCTCTGAAACATCTGGTAATAATGTCAAAAAGTTTCCCGAAAGTTTTCAAAGGAAGAAAGAGGGTGAAACAAACACAGTGTCAACCAGTCAAAGAAGGAGTCATTCATGGAAGAAGCAACATCAATTTGCTCAGCAGCAACCAACTTATCCAGTGCAGTATGTTCAACAACCGTATGTGGCAGCAGTCACACCAAATTTTAACCAGTCACAAGCTCCTGTCTATTAACCTACTTAACAAGCACCAGTATACCAGCAAGCACCCGCGCCATTTGCTTATCAACAGCCAAGGGCACAGGCTCCCCGTCCACAAAATCTTCCAAACCAAAATAGGGTACAAGGAGGTAGACTTCCGTTCGCTTCAATCCCTATGACGTACACTGAGTTGTACCCATCGTTACTGCAAAAAGGGTTGGTGACTCCCAAACCTTTGGGTCCTCCACCAAATCCCTTACCTCCGTGGTACAATCAAGATGCCCATTGTCCTTTCCATGAGGGTGCCCCTGGGCATGATTTAGAGGGATGTTATGCTTTGAAACATATTGTGTGAGAGCTGGTTGAGAAGAAGATTCTTTCATTTCGAGATGTTGGACCCAACGTAAAAAGTAACCCTCTGCTAGCGCATGGTGATGTTAATGCCATTGAGGATGCTTCTGATGGTTGTATAATCAAAAATGTTAAAAATGTTAAAACTCCGTTGCTAGCACTTCATGCAAGATTGGTGGGAGATAGTTTGATTGATACACGCCACGATAATTGTGAAGAATGTGTCGTTCATCCAAGGGGATGTAAAGTGGTACAAACTGATATTCAAAACTTGACGGATCAAGGTGTTTTGCAAGTTTGTGGTCCTACAACAAACGAGGAAGTTTCGGTCATTGAACCCTTTTTCAATCTACCAGAACCTGTTGAGATAACTTATCAAAGAAAAGATGTTGTTCATCCGTCACCCGTGGTAGTTTGTATGCCTACCCCCTTTCCTTTTGAAAGCACCAAAGCGGTGCCTTGGAAATATGACATAACCGTGGTAGATGGAATGGTAGATGAAGAACCCAAAGATGTTGAAGGTGAGAAAGGCTTGGAGAATGTTGACACCAATATCACTAACATCGCAGGGACGAGCAGAATGACCCGCAGCGGTCGGATTTATACTCCCAATGTTAATATAATTCCTCAAGAACCAACAAGGGAAGCTTCAACTGCAAATCCTGCCCCAGAGTATGGAGGGGCACAGCCGGCAGTGCAATCAGATGAAGCGAGTGAATTTCTAAGAATAATAAAGAAAAGCAACTACAAGATAGTTGATCAGTTACATCAGACACCGTCAAAAATATCTATCTTGTCCTTGCTTCTAAATTCCGAAGCTCATAGGGAGGCTCTACTGAAAGTGCTTGCTCAAGCTCATGTTACCCAAGATATAACGGGGGGCCAATTCGATGGGGTGGTCGCCAATATCACAGCCTGCAACACTATAAGTTTCAACAATGAAGAGCTGCCCAAGGAAGGGAAGAATCATAACCGCGCCTTACATGTATCCATAAAGTGCCAAGAAGATGCTCTGGCCAGGATTTTAGTTGACACTGGATCGTCCCTCAATGTTCTACCAAAGAGGGCACTTGCTAAATTATCTTACCAAGGTTCGGAATTGAAACCTAGTGCACTTGTGGTAAAAGCATTTGATGGTTCTCGAAGGACAGTAGTTGGGGAAGTAGAGCTACCAATCCAGATCGGACCGCACGTGTTCCCCATTAATTTCCAAGTCATGGACATAAATTCCACTTATAGCTGCCTTTTGGGACGTCCATGGATACATGCTGCTAGGGTAGTGACTTCTACTTTGCATCAGAAAATGAAGTTTGTCGTCGACGACAAGCTCGTCATTGTCTCGGGTGAAGAAGATTTTATCATTAGTCAACTCTCCTATTTCCGTTATATCGAGGCTGATGAGGATGCCTTAGAAACCTCTTTCTAAGCACTTGAAATGTCCAATGCCACACTTGCAGAGGTAAAGGATCCTATTGAGAAAACCAATTTGTCGTTCGCCTCTTTGAATAGTGCAAGGTCAGTAGTTGAAAGTGGAGGTCCTACAGGTTGAGGGCAAGTCATCAATGTCAGTGAGAAAAATGATCGTTTTGGTTTAGGGTACAAGCCTTCTGCTAAGAAAGGAGCCCTGGTCCCGGCAAAGGACCGCGTGCGGAGCATACAAGAAGTTTTCCTAAGCACAGGATTTATCCATGGTGATCAAGTTGGTGCAATTGAAGATGACACTGAAGATGGAGAAGCATCAAATCTGATATACCGGTGTGAAGCAGCCTTAACAAATTGGGAAGCAGTTGAGATTCCATAAGTTTTTCCTGTGTCAAAGTAATTGTGTTTTCTTTTGTTTTTTGAAAATCCTTAGCTCTGCCCAAGGCTAACAGATCATTTGTAGGGCCACTTTAAATTTCAAAATCATTATGACAAATAAAGAGCATTTTGTTCAAATTCTTATCGTTCATTCATTTGTTTTTCTTTCCTCCAAATGGCAATCCTTTCAAAAACTACAAAAATATTTTTAATTCTTTTGCATTTTATTTCCATTTTTCTAAAAAAACCATCATTAAAAAACATGCAGAATAATCAATAAACCAGTTGAAATCGTTGGACCCACTACTTCCTATAACTTTGAACTCCCCATCTACCAAGCAGAAGAGGATAGTGAGGAAGATTGTGATTTCCCTGAAGAATTGGAAAGGCTACTCGAGCACGAGTCAAAGGCCCTTCAACCGCATCAAGAACCAGTAGATACAATCAACCTTGGCACTGAGGAAGAAAAGAAAGAGGTCAAAGTTGGGACTACACTTGGGGCAAGCATCAAAGAAAGATTGATCAAGTTGCTACAAGAATATGTAGATGTATTTGCTTGGTCGTATCAGGATATGCCAGGTTTAGATACTGATATTGTTGTCCACAAGCTACCACTACAGCCAGATTACCCGCCAGTGAAGCAGAAGCTCCGAAGAGCAAGACCCGACATGTCTCTAAAGATTTGTGACGAGGTGAAATGTCAATTTGATGCCGGTTTTCTAGCAGTTGCGAAGTACCCCCAATGGGTAGCTAATATTGTACCAGTACCCAAAAAGGAAGGCAAGGTCAGGATGTGTGTTGATTATAGGGATCTAAACAAAGCTAGTCCAAAGGACGATTTCCCCCTGCCACATATTGACACTCTGGTAGACAACACTGCTAAGTTCGCGGTCTTTTCCTTTATGGACGGATTCTCGGGTTATAATCAAATTAAGATGGATCCAGAAGACATGGAAAAGACCACATTCATCACCCCTTGGGGAACATTTTGCTACAAGGTAATTCCATTTGGTCTCAAAAATGCTGGGGTAACTTACCAAAGAGCAATGGTCACTCTTTTCCATGAGATGATACATAAGGAAATTGAGGTTTATGTAGATGATATGATTGCAAAATCCCAAAGTGAAGAGGATCATATAGATCACTTGCAAAAGCTATTTGAGCGTCTTCGGAAATTTCAACTACGACTGAATCCTGCTAAATGCACCTTCGGTGCCCGATCTGGAAAGTTGCTTGGTTTCATTGTCAATCAACGAGGAATTGAGGTAGATCCAGACAAGGTTAGGGCAATACAGGAAATGCCTGCTCCACGTACAGAGAAAGAAGTTAGAGGATTCCTGGGACATTTAAACTATATCTCTAGGTTTATATCTCATATGACTGCTACGTGTGAACCTATATTCAAGTTGTTGAGAAAAGATCAAGCAGTTGAATGGAACTCTGACTGCCAAATGGCTTTTGAGAAGATCGGACAATACCTGCAAGAGCCCCCTATTCTAATTCCACCTGTTCAAGGGAAACCACTCTTTATATACTTAACTGTGCTTGAAAAGTCAATGGGATGTGTGCTGGGACAGCATGATGAAACTGGCCGAAAAGAGCATGCCATCTACTATCTGAGTAAGAGGTTTATCGATTGTGAAACCCGATATTCACTCTTGGAGAAAACTTGTTGTGCTTTAGCATGGGCCGCTTGTCGTCTAAGACAATACATGATTTGCCACACTACTTTGTTGATCTCAAAAATGGATCCAATAAAGTATATCTTTGAAAAGCCTACTTTAACTGGAAGACTCGCCCGTTGGCAGATGTTACTTTCTGAGTATGACATCCAATATGTATCTCAGAAAGCCATCAAATGAAGCGTATTATCTGATTACCTGGCAAACCAGCCCGTTGAAGACTACCAGCCGTTGAAATTTGACTTCCTTGATGAAGACATTATGGTAGTAAAAGATTGTGAAACCCCAGGACTCGATGAAGGACCTGAACCCGGATCTCGGTGGAAGCTCATGTTCAATGGTTCCTCCAATTACATGGGGCATGGCGTAGGAGTTGTTCTATTAAATCCGAATGGTGGATACATTCCTTTCACAACAAGGTTGTGTTTTGATTGCACAAACAATATAGCAGAATATGAGGCGTGCATCCTAGGCATTGAAGCATCAATTGACCTCCGAATAAAAATCCTCGAAGTATGTGGAGACTCAGCTTTGGTGATATACCAATTCAAAGGCGAATGGGAAACCCGTGATACCAAGTTGATCCCATATCGTGCCTATGTCATGGAACTAATAAAATACTTTGACGAAATCACTTTCCGTCATATCCCGAGAACTGAGAATCAAATTGCTGATGCTTTGGCTATGTTGGCTTCAATGTACCCAGTTAGATTCCATAATGAAGCGCCTCTCATTCAGATCGAGTGGAAAGTTGAGCCTGCCTACTGCCAGTCGGTTGAAGAGGAAGCCGATGGTAAACCTTGGTTTCACGACATCAAATGCTTTTTGCAAAATCAAGAATATCCAACAGATGCAACAAACCTTGATAAGAAGACGTTGAGGAAGTTAGCATCCAAATTCTTCTTAAGCAATGGTGTGTTATACAATAGAAACCACGACATGGTTCTGCTCAAGTGCGTGAATGGACATGAAGCGGTCCTGTTGATCAAGGAGATTCATGAAGGATCCTTTGGAACTCATGCCAATGGGCATGCCATGGCCAAGAAGATTTTGAGAGCCGGTTATTACTGGTTGACCATGGAATCCGACTGCTTCAATTATGCTAGAAAATGTCATAAATGCCAAATCTACACAGATAAGGTACATGTGCCTCCAACCCTACTAAACGTTTTAACATCACCTTGGCCGTTCTCAATGTGGGGCATTGACATGATTGGTGCCATCGAGCCTAAAGCTTCCAATGGTCACCGCTTCATCCTTGTTGCCATTGATTACTTTACCAAATGGGTGGAAGCCACCTCTTACGCTAATGTGACAAAACAAGTGGTTGCACGGTTCCTCAAGAAAGAGATCATTTGTCGTTATGGAGTTCCAAGCCGGATCATCACAGATAATGGGACGAATCTGAACAATAAGACCATGAAGGAACTATGCGAAAGCTTCAAGATTGAGCACCATAACTCTTCACCATATCATCCAAAGATGTATGGCGCTGTTGAAACCGCTAATAAAAACATCAAGAAGATCCTGCAGAAAATGGTGAAAACCTATAAGGATTGGCACAAAATGCTACCCTTTGCACTGCATGGATACCGGACTTTCGTCCGCACTTCAACAGGGGCAACCCCGTTCTCTTTGGTATATGGGATGGAAGCAGTTCTCCCGATTGAAGTGGAGATACCTTCAATGAGAATCTTGATGGAGACCAAGCTAGAAGAGGCTGAATGATTCAAAATAGATTTGATCAGTTAAACCTTATAGATGAGAAGAGAATGACTTCTTTGTGCCCTGGACAGTTATACCAGAAACGGATCAAAAGGGCTTTTGACAAGAAAGTACGTGTTCGGGAATTCAGAGAAGGAGACGTCGTGCTCAAGAAGATCTTGCAAATACACAAGGACTCACGTGGGAAGTGGACTCCCAATTATGAAGGCCCATATGTTGTGAAGAAAGCCTTCTCCGGAGGTGCCTTGATTCTCACAACTATGGACGATGAAGAGCTCTCACACCCCGTAAACTCTGATGCAGTTAAAAAATACTATGCCTAATAAAATTCCGCTAAGTCGAAAACCTGAAAGGGCGACTTAGGAAAAAAGGGGTATCCCGGTGGATCAAAAACCTGAAAGGGTGATCCAGGCATAAGTTAGGGATGAATAAAAATGATAGCTCTCTATGTTGAAAACTTGAAAGGGAAACTTAGGCAAAAAAAGAGCGTCCCGGTGGATTGAAAACCCGAAAGGGCGATCCAGGCAAAAGTTAGGGGCAAAAGACATAAACTGCATCAGTTGTTACTGATTAACACCGAGAAATCTGAGGCGGAAGATCAATCCAGTTACTTCCCTTAGAAGCAAGGTTTTGGGGAATCATATCTATTCGGGATGTTAGTGGTCACTAAATTCAACGTAAACCTTTCCTTATTGCCATTTTCCAAAATTGTAACATTCCATGGAGCTACGCCATTTGTGTGCTACCATTCTTGAATAAAATACAAGTTTTGCCTATCAATCATTGTTGATTGTGTTCTTCTATGTTTTCCTTTGTTATGTGAAGTGTCATTTATTTGTTAATAATGAAATTTTGAAACTTGAAAAGAATTTGAAATTTAGTGAAAGGAACAAAATTACTTTGATATATGTGAAAATCAAGAGAAAATCATTTGTTTTTCCGAAAGTCTCAAGATTGCATAAATATTCCTGGATCACCAACAAAAATCTCCGTGGAACACAACTTATTAACCCCCTGGAAGGGTGGACCTTTGGTTATTTATAACTGCCAATCTTGATAGATTCCCCTCTGAATACGCCTATTAATTGTACGGGTTTGAGTTATTGGTGTTGAGGAATCAGAATCTCTATAAACTGTCCCTACAAACTCCCAGTCTACCTATTGTCAGCATTGCATATCATGATCATTCATACATCGTGCATAAAACAAAAATTAAATCATCCATGGTTCAAAGTGTACTCTGTACTCATGTGTGTGGCCCCTTCGGTCCCGTTGATGATTGTTATCCCTTGACCCAAAGACCAAGTTGTCACTAGTATCGTTTCAAAAGTTCAAATCGTCGTTGGCATCACTGTCAGTCTATTTATAAATACATTTGTAATTGATATCTGAAGTTTGGTTATCGCTAACATCATTTCAAAGTCCAATTGTTGTTGGCAAATCTGTTAAAAGCTGGTTGTAATCCATTGCTTACAGTCAAAGTCCAATTGTTGTTGGCAAAATCCGTTAAAATTTGGTTGTAATCCATTGCTTATGGTCAAAAGTCCAATTGTTGTTGGCACGTACAGAGAGTTTAATTACCCTGTCTTTCCTGATGGTTCCATGAAAGTCATGTATGACTCATCATCTTGAGGAATTCTCAGAAGCTTGGAGGTTTTTCGTGTTAGAAAACTCCAATGATGCTGGTTTCGTTTGATTTTCTTTGTAAAGAATCATCTTAGCCTTTTGTGTGGATGATCTACTTATAAGAAGACTCCCGTTTATCTTTGTTTTTCATAAATTCCCTATTAAGAATCCCCCAAATCTTTGATTGGATGAATTTCTTGTGAGAAATCTCCAGAATTGTCATATATATTCTAAAGTGTCAGGTCATGTATGAACCTATTGATGAAACTTGCTTTGTATTATTTTCCAATATTCTCGGGTCATTAATGAGCCTGTTGATAAAACTCCCTTTGTTTTTTTCCTAAGTGTCGTCAGGTCATGTCTGAATCTGTGAGTGAAACTTTCTTTGAATATCCCAATGTTGAGGTCACATATGAACCTATTGATTAAAAATTCCTTAGTTTTCTAATATTCTTAGGTCATGTTTGAACCTATTGTCGAAACGCTTTGAATTTTCCAATGCCGTTAGGTCATGTATGAGCCTGTTGATGGAACTTTTATTTGTACGTTTTCCAGTATTGTCAGGTCATGTTTGAACCTGTTTATGGAACCTTTTCATATCCCCTAACATTGTCAGGTCATGTATGAACCTGTTGTTGAAAAATTCTTTGAATGTCCCAGCATTGTTAGGTCAGGTATGAACCCATTGCTGTTGAGCCTTTATTCCAGTATTACTAGGTCATGTATTAACCTGTTTTGAAGAATCTTTTTCTTTGATTATTTCAGTGTTGTCAGGTCACGTATGAACTTGTTGATACACTCTTTTTGAATTTTTCTGAGTTTGTTAGGTCATGTATGAACCTACTGTCAGAACTTCTTGATATTCCCCAGCATTGTCAGGTCATGTATGAACCTGCTGTTGAGCTTTCATTCCAGTATTACCAGGTCATGTATGAACCTGTTTTGAAGAATTTTTCTCTATGGTTGTTTCAGTATTATCAGGTCATGTATGAACCTGTTGTAGAAATTTTTCTTTTTCGGGTTTAGTAAGCCATGTGTGAACTTACTGTCGAAATCTCTTGTATTTCTAAGTGTCATTCAACGAATTTCACGTTGAGTACTCTCTAGTGTGTTTCTGATTCTCCAACAAGATTGTTATCCCCAGAGAGTTGGTTTTTACCATTTGTCTGTCTCCCTATGGACCATCAATATTCCCCACAAATTGGTTTGTCTAGTAGCATCTCCTGTTAAGGATTCACCGTGTCCCTGACAGATAAATTCAGAAATAAAGAGTCCTGCATCCATGCATATCATATCATAGCATTTTCATTTTTCAGGTTCAAAATCTGGGTCTCCATGGTATTTAACCACCCCCACTGTGATCCGATGAAAAAGTGCCGTTTCATTCTCCTTTGGCGGAGGATGTTTAAATAGGGGCAACTGTCATACCCCGATTTTGGCCCTGAAATTTTTTCCCCATCACTCATTCATTTTCTTTGCTCCTCATGACCATTCCATCCGGTCATGAATCTATCCACCGACTTGTTTTGTGTAGACTTGACATCATCTGCTATTAGATAAATCTTTGGGCCTTGCCATTTGTTTTGGGTGTAAAGTAATTAGCTCCCTTAGTCAAGAGGACTTGGAGCACATTATCATTCGATAAGAATCAGTATCCCTACCTTCTGTTTCTCTCAGGCAGAGTTATTCCGTGTTAAACTGATCCATGTTTATTACATTTACTCCAACAACTTACCTGAATGGACGACTTATGTTTTGCCATTGCACACTAAAACAACTTCAGCGTTCTACGTGTGATTTAAAAGTACTAAAAAAAACTACATTACTTACTTAAAAAACAAAAATAATTACAGCTACAAAAATTAAGGATTATAATAGGCACCTAATTACAAACAACCATAAACAAACAGAAACTACAAATTTAAAGCACTAAAGCTAATCACCGGCATTTTAAAACTTTACAGTGCTGCTTGTCATAATCACGTGTCCCAGGTATTGCTCCGGTACATAATCTCAGCAACTCGTTCCCAGTGAGACAGTAGTGAGCGAATGCTAAGCCTCCATTTGCTAGTTCTGAAAGATTAGGCATTGATGCTGACTTGCCCATGAGGTTTCCTTTATCTCTACTTGGTTTTACGCCATCCTTTTACTTGTTCAGGATTTGGTCAAGATCGGAATATTCCATAAATCTTTGAGTTGCAGCTTCCCAAGAAAGTTTATATCTTTGTTCAGGAGTGAGAGGATAAGGCTCATTTTCTAATGCTTCTTTAACTTTTGCTACAAAGTCTTCAGGTGTCTTGTAAATCAAACAATTGGGAAATGAGTTGAAGAACTCATTTGAAGGATGATCAGCACACACTACAAATTTTCCCATGGCAAGCGCCTCAGCAGTAGCTGTGCATAGCACATCACTGATGTTGGGATTTATAAAAACTTTGTACCTTCAATTAAGTTAAGGAACAATGTCAAAATAAAATAATAAAATAAACCAAATTCAATAAAAACAAGCTCTAAATTAGTGTATGGGTACATAAGCATGAACAATTATCATCTGTAGGTGAAAGTGCCTTTATGCGTACATGAAAAAACAGTTTTGGAAATTTCATTTTCTTAACATAGAAGCAATAATCACCCAAAAGAAATCTACTTTATGAAGATAGGAGAGGATGAAGGATAACTCAGTTCCATGTTGCAATAGATACAACTTCAAAGTTAATTTCCCAATTTTGTGTAGTATGTTTCAGAACAATGTGGAGAACCTTCCAGTGAATGTATCGTAGTTTAAAGTTTGAAGTTAAATTTTCGAATTGGTCTTACTTGTGAAGGGAATCATCTGCATGATCTTTTCCTTTCTGAA
Source organism: Lathyrus oleraceus (assembly GCF_024323335.1). NCBI lineage: Eukaryota > Viridiplantae > Streptophyta > Magnoliopsida > Fabales > Fabaceae > Lathyrus > Lathyrus oleraceus. The sequence goes on from NC_066582.1 coordinate 256,162,665, forward strand.
AGTTGAGATTCAAATCCAATCTTCTAAGCTGCACTCTGAACTTCATGAGCATCCTCTCCACTTCCAAATACATCCATGTTGAAGCCATCAAGAGTTGGGGAAACGGAAACACCATATCAGAAGGAAACTCAATGGTTCAGCTTTTGAAAGTCCTAGAGGCGCGGAAATCAGTGCTGCAGAAAGAGCAAGGCATGGCATTTGCACGTGCTGTTGCTGCTGGTTTTGAGATTGATTATATACCTGCTTTGATGTCATTTGCTGAATGCTTTGGAGCATCTCGATTGATGGATGCATCTGCAAAATTTAGAGATCTTTGGAAAAGAAAACATGAAATGGACAATGGCTTGAAATTGAAGCTGCTGAAATGAGGTCCAACCACCCAAACTTCACCGCATTAAATGGATCTGGCATTATACTTCCCAATTCGCCCTTTGCATCCCATACTGAATTAGACTCGGAGAATAATGGGAAATCAAGTTCAGTCGGTAGCCACTCTATTTTGGACGTCTCTGACTTTTATTTCTGTTTTCACTTTCGGTGCTTGTATATTGGTGAAAACAGAACTAACGGCAGGCACGGTTCTCTCGGCTCTAGCGACGTTTCGTATTTTGCAAGAACCGATTTACAATTTGCTTGAACTTATTTTCATGATAAGTCAGACAAAAGTTTCGGTTGATCGAATTCGGGAATTCATACAGGAAGAAGATCAAAATCAGTTCATGAATAAGCATGTTTCCAAAAAACTTCAAGAATTTCTATTGAAGTAAAACCAGGAGAACTGCCAAAAGTATGTTGCAAACCATGAGATGTACACTTAACCGGAATTCCACTGGATATCAGATGGAAGTGTTAAAACCGACATCTGCAAAAGGTTGAAAAATGTGCATGAGAAATCTGAAATGCAAGACATTATGGCAATGGCAGCTAACTATAGAAGATTGGCCATTGAAATGAAATCATAGCATTAACACAAAAAAATCAAAACCAGGCTTAATCAAAGACCTGCATTTATCACAGTTCATGTCCAAATCACAACAGGCTTCAGATAAATAGTGTAGGATTCTCGTAAGGAAATGCAACTTATCTTTCCAAATCTTACACAATCAAGGCCAAAGATACTTTTGAGATGCAGCATTTCCGAATAAACCCACCATCCTCCACAAGAACAAGCGCACGGTTAAACAAGAGCTGCATGTTGAAAGGATATTTCCATTGCTAAGAGCTTGCAAAGCTGCTACAACAACAACACAAAATCAGTGTAAATTTCGAAGAGAAAAAGAGAAGAAACACGTCCTATTTTCGTCTAAGTGAGTTCACAGTGGTGAAACGTTTCTCACCGGCGGTAAAATTCCACAAGCGACCCAAAAAGGAATTAGGACAAATTCAAAAAAAGAAAGTATATGATTCATATTACCTTTTCCAGACCAAACACCAAATAATGTAGACAAACTGGAGCACCTTAAAGGACTTCCAAGGGGATACCCATTTTGATCTCTGTAGCCAACTCAAAAACCCTAACGGGGTGAGTATAAAAGGACCACCATAACCGTGAATCTGGACGAAAAAAAAGAGCCGCCTCCTCCACCAGGTCGAGACCACGGAATCCCAAGGATCATTAACCTCAAGCTCACGATCAGCTTCCGACACAACAAACCCTTCCGCCACTGACTGCTTTCGACGACCACCAGCGATTGACGAAGCACAAAAGTTTGTGGGAGCAGGAGATTCACATCGAAGAGGAGCCGTCTAAAGAACAAACGAGAAAGGTGAGAGTTTTGTTGATTTTTTGAAGCATTGGTTTGTCTGCATTTAGAGAGAGATCGAGAGAATGGGTTTGTTTTTTTGAGGGAGATGAACGAATATGTTGAGATTTGTTTCACTTTCCTTCAGATTTTCTTTTATTTATTTTAAGGCATTTAAAACCCACATGTGAGGGTTACCATGCCATTTAATTACCGTTTGGCTTTTCCTTGCAACTTTTCATTAACTACTGCTGGCATTGATGATGATTAGCCTTGTTATCTCCACCCAACAGCCAGGCGGCTAGGGTTGGCCTTTGGGATTCTCTCACCATTTTTGTGGGCTTTAGTTGCCCATTAGCTTAAACAACCCATCTCATTTTAGTTAGTTTTTATTTTAATTTATCTTTACCTATTCTTGTTTACATATTTAAGTTGCTGTTAAGGTAACAAAATGACCATAAGTGGCCGAGTGGTGAGAAAGCAATTTCATCTTCTTTAGTGGGATGGGTTCGATACTTGGAATAACATATCTTCATTTATTTTTATTTTTATGCTTGCTATTTTATTTAAATTTTTTATAACTACTTACTATTTATTTTACCATTTTGTACCTTTTTATCTAGTCCCCTTTTTTACGCTTGTTGATTTTATTCTTTCCGGTTTAATTTTTAATGTGTTGTAAATAACTTGCTTATTTATTTATTTCGTTCGGCTTACTCTTGGGCATATTCTTCACGAACTCATACGCCATATTAACTTAATTGACCAACACCTCAAACCTTCACATTAATCCTTCTATTCAAACGTATCTTTCACATTAATCCTTCTATTCAAAAGTATCTTTTTATTGAAATATGAAGAAAAAGATTATCCTAGATGGAATATCCAGTTATAATCCCGAATATTAGACTCAAGCTGTAAGAGCTTGCAAGCCATAAATATTCGTCTTCTCTTCCCCACTCCATTATTCAAATCATTTTCTTAATAAAATTTGAAGAAAAAGATTACCTGGATGGAATATCCAGTCGTAGTCCCGAATATTAGGCACAAGTTGTAAGAGCTTGCAAGCCATAAGTGTTCGCCTTCCCTCCAAAACACTCGTAAATATTCGAACCATTTCCTTAAGCAATTTTGGAAGAAAAAGATCACTTGGGTGAAATATCCAGACGTAGTCCCGAGTATTAGACCCAAGCTGTAAGAGCTTGCAAGTCACAAGTACTCGTCTTTCAAACTTCAAAATACTTAATTCCTATCTTAACCTCTTTTAATAAGGATGGAAATGGAACACGGTGTATACCGTGCACTCCTGAGATTAAGATTCGAGGTGGATGCCTCGCTTATCTTAGCTCTCGCCATCGTCCAAAATTGTCAATGCGGTTTCTTCAAACCTTTTCTCAATCAAATTCAAAACACTTAATCCTTATTAAACACTTTTTGCAAATAAGATGGAAATGGAACATGGTGGATACCACGCACTCCTGAGACTAGGATTCAAGATGGATATCTCGCCCATCCAAGTTCTCGCCATTACTCAAAACACATCAAACCAATCAATTTATTTTCTCGCCGCCGTGCGGTTGACCCTCTTAAACCTTTTCTCAAACGAAATGTAATTTGTTTCAAAACAATGCAAGGCAATGTTTTTCCACCTATTTTTGGTAGTCCAACAATGTTTTCGTCGATTTGACACAAAGTAGCTTTCGCTAAAGTCGACCCACAAACAAACATTTTCTACCCAGAACTACGTAAGCCTTGATTTCTCTGGTGAGATACGTAGGAGCAGGATTTGTAAATCTTGTCAGGCCCACTAATAAAAAAACTTAGGTTTAGTCCTTCGTCAAAAATCCAAAAACATTTTCCTCTCTTTTACTCTTTCCTTCCCACCTAATAACTTGAGAAGCCTAACATTTTAAGCTACCACTAATGCGCACAACTAACCTAATGGTTCCCGTTGAGTACAACGGACGTGAGGGGTGCTAATACCTTCCCCTTGCGTAATCGACTCCCGAACCCTGATTTGGTTGCGACGACCATAATCATTGTCGTTCTTTCTTGGGTTTTATCGATATTTCCCCTTTCCTTTTTAGGAATAAATAAAGTTCGGTGGCGACTCTGTTTAGTCCATCATTGCGAGCGTGCGATTGCGCTTCGCTTAAGTCGTGTTCTCATTTTCTTGAGATACGACAGCGTCCTTACTCTGGGAGACCATACCCTAGATTTCAAACTTTCCCAATGTCCCTAACCCTAGCCTCTATTCCCTCAAACTCTATATACTTTCACATCATGTCTCAAAATCAAAGCTCTTTTTGAAAAAATTTCTTACGGTCCTTGAAGCTAGTGAAAATATACCTGAACACATAGCACGTTTGAGCATACAACAGAGTTACCATTGAACTTTATTTATTCCTGAAGTAAAGGGAAAACATCGATAAAACCCAGGGGGATAGAAAATGGGTAGGGAAACAAGTGAGGGAGGAGCTTCTGCTTCTCTGAGAGGTTTTAGGTGTGGAGGATTGGTTCAGTATGTCGTTGATTGCAAGAGTGAAGTTGGATGAGTTAGAGTTATTTCCCGAGTTTATTAAAGAGGAAAATTCAAAGTTCGTATCTACTAAGTGTGTGAAAAGATTAAATCTAGAAGTGTATGCTATGAGTGGTAGCATGGTCATTGATACCCCATCTAATGGTTCAGTGAATCCTTTGTTGGTGTGTTTGAATTGTCCTTTGAAAATTTATTATAGAGATTTTGGGATTGACTTGGTATGTTTTTCTCTAACTCAACTTGATGTTTTTATGGGAATGGATTTGTTGGAGTTCAACCGGGTGTTAATAAATTATTTTTATAAATCAATGAAGTTTCTTAAATCCGAGGAGAGTACAAAGTCGAGTTTCATGATCGTGAGACATGTAGGGATGTCCTTAAGAGAGAGTGCTCAAGTGTTCACGGTGTTCACGTCCTTGGGAGGGGGAAGTGATTGAATGATTACAGATCTACCTGTTGTGTGTGAGTTTCTTAAGGTGTTCCCAAATGACATTAGTGATTTACCGCCAGAGTGTGAGGTGGAGTTTGCTGTAAACTTTGTACCTGGAACTAGACCTGTGTCGATGGTGCCGTATAGTGTGTCTGCTTCAGAGCTGAAGATACATTTATAGGATCTACTTGAGAAGAAGTTTGTTCGATCGAGTGTTTCATCGTGGGGAGCGTTAATGCTGTTAGTTAAGAAGAAAGATGGTAACATGAGTTTGTGTATCGAATATCGACAACTGGACAAGTTTATCATCAAGCATACGTATCCATTTATGAGAATTGATGATCGGATGGATCACTTGGTTGATGCTTACGTGTTTAGAAAGATAGATTTGCATTTGGGTTATCATCTGATTCGTCTGAAGTCAGGCGATATTCCAAAGACTGCATTCAAAATGAGATATGGTCATTATGAGTATTCTTTGTGCAGTTTGGTGTGTCTAATGCACCTGGAGTGTTCATGGAGTACATGAATAGAATATTCCATGCGTACTTAGATCAATTCTGGTTGTATTCAACTATGATATTTTGACATATCCGAAGTCTGATGAAGAGCATAAAGAGCATCTAAAAGTCATGTTTCATACCTTGAAAGAAAATAAGTTGTATGAGAAGTTGTCTAAATGTGAGTTCTGGTTGAAAGAAGTGAGTTTCTTTGGTGGTATCTAGTGGTGGCATCGCAGTAGATCCATCAAAGATAGGCGCAGTGTTGCAGTGGGAGACTCTGAAGTCTGTTACTGAGATAAAAAGTTTTCTTGGTTTGGCTGTTTACTACAGAAAGTTTATCAAAGGATTTTAAAAGTTGGCATTGTCTTTAAATCTGTTGACTAAATAAGGCAAGCTTATGTGTGGAATGTTCAGGGTCAAGAAGAAGCTAACATCAACTCCTGTGTTTATTTTACTGAGTCCAAGTGAATCATTTGTTGTGTATTGCGATGCTTTAAAGATGGATCTAGATGGTGTGTTGATGCATAATGGTAAGGTTGTAGTTTATGCTTCATGAAAATTGAAAGTTCATGAGAGGAATTATCATATGCATCATTTAGAGTTGGAAGTCGTGGTGTTCGTGTTGAAAATTTGGAGTCAATATCTATTTGGTTCTAGATTTGAAGTGTTCATTGACCATAAGAGTTTGAAGTATACCTTTTATCAGAAAGAGTTGAATATGAGGCAGAAGAGGTGTCTCGAATTTCTAAATAATTATGATTTTGGCTTGAGTTACCATCCGGGTAAAGACAATGTCACAACTGATGCTTTGAGCATAAAGTCTTTGTATACATCGATGCTTATGGTTCGAGATTTAGAGTTAATTGAGCAATTGAAAGATCTGAGCTTGTTGTGTGAAAGGATCCCTAACAGTGAGAAGTTAGGTATGTTGAAGCTGGCTAGTGGTATTCTCGAAGAAATTAGAGAAGGTCAAAAATTGGATTTGGGACTGATTGACCGACTAGTGTTAATCGATCAAGGTAAAAGAGGTGATTTAAGAATAGATGAGAAAGATGTTATGCATTTCTGTGACATAGTTTATGTACCTGAAGTGCTAGAACTTAAGAAGAGTGTTCTTGAGGAAGGTCATATGAGTGGTGTGAGTATTCATCCCGGTGCTACTAAATTGTATCAAGAATTAAAGAAAATATTTTGGAGGCCAAGAATGAATAAGGACATAGCTGAATTCGTCTATGCATGTTCGAATTCCCAGAAGTTGAAGATTGAACATCAGAAGTTGTCTGGGTTGATGCAACTGTTGTGTATTCATGAGTGGAAGTGGGATTGAATTTCCATGGATTTTGTGAAGAGTTTTCTAAAGATGATAAAAGGATGTGATTCCATATGGTTATTATCGATTGACTGACTAAATCATCTCATTTCATTCCAATTAAAATAAGTTATCCATTGCATAAGTTAGCTGAGTTGTATATTGATAAGGTTGTTATCTTGCTTGGTATTCCTTCGAGTATTGTTTATGATAGATACCCGAGATTTAAATATAGGTTTTGGGATAGTTTGTAGGAAACCATGAGTACTAAGCTTAAGTTATGTTCTTCTTACCATCCGCAGACAAACGGTCAGACTGAGAGGACTATCCAATTATTGGAAGACCTATTAATGGCTTGTGAGCTAGAACAAGGAGGTGCTTGGGATAGCTACTTGTCGTTGATTGAGTTCACTTACAACAACAATTTCTATTCTAGTATTAGAATGACAGTATTTGAAGCTTTGTATGGTAGGAGGTGTAGAATGCGTATGTGTTGGTATGATTCTGGTGAAAGTGTTGTGCTTGTGTAAGATCCAAATTTTGACCCTAAGATCCCTCATGGCATCATAACATTGCATTTGCATTGCCTCAAGAATCATAAGCATCTTGGCTTCTTACCTTTGGGTGGGATCTCTTTTGTGAGTTGGTTTGAGATCACCAAGCATGCTTGAATTGTATATTATTGATTTTCTCATTTTATTTCACTAACCAAAAGCACAAAAATATGTCACTAACATCTCTTGTTTGTAGCTTGAGCAGTCACAAGGTCCAAAGCCTCTTGGAGATCCTATGTGCATTGATAGGGCCAATTGAAGATGAAAGCAAGCATGGAAATGGTTCCCACAGCTCTCATCCATCCAATATGCCTCCTAAGTGTCTCAATTCATCATTTTGATCAAAGCAAATCAAAGGGTTTGAGGCTTGTTTCCCAAGGAAACCCTAACTCATCTATTCATCAACTATGCCTTGTTCATGAAGCAACCTCAACCCATGGTCAAATACAATCAAGGGAAGTTCTTTCACTCATCATTTCATGCATATTTGAACTTATTGGAGTGTCCTTAATCATCAATTCATCAAGATATGAGGTTTGGACTTGAGAAGTTGATCAGTCAATTCATTTGACTATTTTGAAATACACTGAGACCTAACTTTTGATATGTTTGTCAAATGGAGATAACCCCAAGAGAAAACATGTTCTTAGAGACCATATGAACAACTTTCATGTTCATCAAAAATTTATTTGAATCTTGTAAGGTCATCATCCATTCCAAGACATTATAGGTCATTTTGACTAAAACCCTAATTTTGGGTCAACTTCCCAAGGACATAACTCCTTCATTTTTTCATGATTTATAGGTAGGATCAAATGCATTGGAAAGCTTAAGATGTATACTTCAAATGTTATGTTGAGCAAAATTTCAAAATCTTAAAAGAAATACATGTGATAATGCAAAACATTATAGGTCACTTTTGACCAAATGCATTGAAATGTGAACAAGTCCAACTTCAAGTGCCCATAACTTCTTCATAAGAAATCCAAATGATGAAACATTTAAGTCTAAATTGATTGCCTTGAAAATATATACATCTTTGATGTTGAAGAGTTTGTCATTTGGAACTTGCATAATTGAGACAAAAGGGTTTGAACTTTGGCCAATTTTGAAAATCTCACATATGCATGTTTTGCACCCTACACTTCATGGCCAATTTTCATCAATTTCCGAGGCCCAAATGGAGTTTTGATCAACATAACAAATGATCCCTATGCAATAAGCTTTCTAACTATTACTCATGAGGTGGTGTTTCTATTTTTGGCATAGGATTTTCGAAGGCTTGAGCATAATGGTGCAATTTTGGAAAATCATTTAATTTGCATTGCATGAGCTATTACCACCCAATCTGCACGGCCAATTTACTTTCACCATGCATCAGCTACCATAACCAGTTGGAATTGGGCCCTCCATGCGCCTGTACAGGCCCATGCATGGAGGCCCTTTCCATTCATGCAAATTTGAGATCATGCATTCAGCATTGCCTTGCCTATAAATACAATGCCATAGCTTCATAATTTCTCAACCTGAAGGCGCCCCAAATGCTGCTAAACTGAAATCACAACCCTCACTAAAGGAACTAGCTCACTTTTCTTCAAAATTTTCAGATCTGAACTTTGGTTTCTTCGATCAATTTTCAGATCTTAAAGTTCCTAAACCTTCTTCTCCTTTATCTATAGTGTGAACTGTAAGCAATATCACCAAGGAATTGTGACTCCAAGCCCTACAAATCAGAGGTTTACCTCAACTATTATTTTCTTCGAATCTACTTGCATAGTGCTTATTTATCATCATTGTTGTGTGATCTGAAGTCCTCTGCAGAGAGGCAACATTATTGTGCTTTCAATTTTCAAAAATCATGAAGTTCATATGAACACCACAAATCTTCCACTTCTGATTTCTCTCAATATAAAGATCTAGAATATATTTGGTTGGTACAGGGGTGATGTACATCACCCCAACTCTCGATTGATGCCTGGATCATGTCTTTAGGTTACCAATTAAATCTCTGCAAATTTGGACTTGGCCGGAGAAGACAGTGGCGCTGGCCACCGTTTGGTCTCCAGATTTGATCTGGATCATCCATTCTCTTTTCCAGATGCGATCTCACACGTCCAACCTTATGACTTTATTAATGGCATGGTGTGTTTCATTTGACTCACGCATATGGTGAACGCGCTTCTTAGCCGTGTGATGATCCACGTCAATTAATGAAGTTTCATCAAGCGGTCCACGTAATTCCTTATTTTCTAATTTCTGATTTTTATTCTTTTATTTCTTTTAATTCCATTTATTTTTAAAAATTCATATCTCTCTCATTATTGGTCCAAAAATTATGAGACCAATTGCGTTTATTAATTGGTTTGAGATTTATTTGAGATTTTAGTTCAATTAGGTTATTTTTATGCATTTTTAATTGATTTAAAATAGTTTCCGACTTATAAAAATGCTGAAATTTTTTGTCAAACTTTGTTTGACCTTGTTGAACTTGGGATAATTCACTTGGACTTTTCAAAGTTGATTTGAAGTGAGTTTGAAGTTTGACCTTTCTTTATTATTTTAATTCAAGTTTTATTTTAATATTAAAAAATGCCAAAAATATTTTGTTTGTTTCTTGACTTCTAATCTTCATCTTGCTTCTGCTTTCTATTGTTTGACCTTGATCTTCTTTATCTTTGGTCAATGCTTGTTGATTATCTCATTCCATTTTCATTAATGCACTTTAATTCTTCATCTTCTTCTTCTTCTTCTTTTTTTTCTTCTTTTTTTTGATCAATGAGTTAAAGATTGGTGGTTAGCATTGATACATGGAGGTTTAATCTTCCTTGATTCAAATCTAATTCATCTTGATCATGGATCAAGTGAATGGCTTTGCATTAAGGATAGGTTGCTTACTAAATCATGCAAAGAACCTAAATCAATACAAAATCATTTCTCATCTTCTTTTTGGCATGGCAAGTTGTTGGAGTTTGATTCACTAATCAAAATCTCTAACTTGTGTTGTTGCCTACATTATTATTGACCGGCCTCAGATAGTTGTGACTTCTATATAAGTCCAATTACGATTGCTTAACATAGCGCTAAATTGCCTTATGGCACACTAACTCTAACATTAACCATTAACCATTAACATTTAATTCTTGCTCTTTACATTTATGCAACTTACTATTCTTGTACATATTATTCATTTGCTTTTCCCTTTGCTCATTTGAGCACATGTTTATGTTAATGCAATTTTCCTTTTGCTCACTTGAGCACATAATTGTGTATATATTATTGTGCTTGTGTTTTTTTGTGATTGTTGTGGACTAAATGCAAAAAAAATGGACAAATGGACTTAGTTTCTAGGACATTCCCTATGAAAAATTGGAGTAAAGGACCTTAATGTGGAAGATGGACTAGAAAGACCAAATCTCTAAACTCACTCTTGTCCATTCTTGATTTGCTTTATTGAACTCTTTGATGTTGTGTGCTTTTGTGCTAGGGAATCCTATCTGAGCCAAATTGAAGAACCATTTCCATGTTCATCCAAAGTGAAGGATACATGAGCCATTGGGGATCTTCTAAGAGCTTGCCTGATTATGTTGATTGCTTGAGCTTACACTTATTTTGCTTGCATATTCCAAAGGATGGGAGCTACTTGGATCATCAATATGATCTCAAGAGAGGAACTCCATTTGTGGTCTTGTCTCTTATCCTTTATCTCTTGTATGATTAGGGCCTTCGCCATTCTTCTTCTTCCCTCCACTCTAAGCCAAGCCAAAATTTTTATGCAAACATTTAACACTTCTTTTCAAACATTAGAAACCTAAGCATTATGCTTTTGATTTTCAAACTTTCTTTTCATAACACTTATTTTGAATGGAATCTTTAAGTCAGCTTTGGCCATACTTTTGTAAATACTTTTCATTGGTAAATATAACTCATTCAAATACTTTTGTGGTTTCAATGGCCACTTTCTTAATAAAAAACTTTTTCATAACCTTTAGCTATTAGGTTTGAGTTATCCTTGAGGTAGATGTAATACTCACCTATATCCTTAGTGATGGACCATAAGACTTCCATGCTTATTATAGGGTTAACCCCTCACTAGCATGTTGAAGCTATCCTCACATGGTGGATTTGTGGTTTTAGGTTGAGTTTTCTCCCTTTGATAACAAAAGACCTTAAGGATTTTGGACCAATCAATTCACCAACTTGTTTTGAAATTTTTACCCAGAACTACGAGGTTTTGATCCTAATCTTTTTTGAGATGGTACGTAGGCAATGGGTTTGTCCATTCAAACACAAATTGTAAATAACTTGTACATTCTCTTCTCATCTCTTCAATCATGTTTGCACAAATAAATTTTCACAAAATACCAACCTTACAACAAAGTGTGAAAAGGGCTCCCTAGGAGTACCTAGGATGTTTTGGGTGCTTAACACCTTCCCATTGCATAACCAACCCCCTTACCCCGATCTCTGACATTTTTACTAGTTTTTGATTCGATAAAACTCTTAGGTTTTTGTTCGCTTTCTACCCATTCCTTTGGATAAATAGAAGTGCGGTGGCGAATAGACTTGTATGATTTACCTTGGATTTAGTCAATATCTCTAATGGTAACGAATACCCCGCTACAAAAAAGTGGCGACTCTGCTGGGGAACATTTTCCTAGTGGGTTTTGCCTACTTTTCATATTTGTTGTATTGTCTTGTATATTATCTTGTGACATATTTTTGTGCAATTTGGGATTACTGTATTGTATGTAATGATTGAATTGCTTGAATATTAATTCCTCGTATGCTTGGTGATCTTTGTGAGACGAGTTCTATACCCGAACTCGAGTGCACTTGGGATAGGAGAATGACATAGTCTTGTTGACTTGTGTGGAGTTATTCCTTAGCAAGTTGACTTGCAAGCCCATTCACTTGGTGGAGGTCATGTTGGGATCAATAATGTCACACAAGTAGTTGTGGTTAGACATTACTCTTTCCAATATAGACCTTAGAAGCCAAGGACCTTAGTTTACCAAGCCCATCTTGGCCTATTCTTAGGATGTGGTGCGAAAGTCGGTCAAGTGTAAGATTTGATACGATTGTTACGCGGTACTAACTCATAAGAGTCTCTCTTGAGAATATTTTTGGAATACGAGTAGTCGTTTCTCCGACAATATTCGAAAGATGGGATGATGACTATGGGAACCTCTTGTAGAACATGTTTGGCAGGTTTAAACCCTAGTACACTCCCTTTGGGTGGTTCTTAACTGAGACTCCATGCTCGTGACTCGCAACAAATCCTTGATTCATGCTTGATCCATTCATGTATCCTTAATATCAATGGAACTTGGGTGTTGATAAGGTGTAAACCATAATCCACCAAAATGGATGATTGATATTAAGGATGACATGATCCATCCCATGAACTTTGTTTGGTGTGCTTTGCTTGATCCTTGAGTGTGATTGTTGCATTCATGCATTCATGCACCCATTTGCATCCATATCATCAAAATAATAAGAAAATTTTCAAGGAATTTAAGAGGTCTATTTGCAAATTTTCAGACATGGAAAGACAAAGAAGGAATACAAAGAAGTACAGTTTCAGACAACCAGATTTGAAAGAGTTAAGGAATCTGACATCCTATGTATTAGATCCCTTGGGTTTCAAGGCTCGTTTTGGGAAGCTTCTTCCTCTTCTGACTACTCAGGTGGATGAAGGCTTGATGAGTGTATTGGTGCAATTTTATGATCCTTTGTACCGTTGCTTCACATTTCCGGATTTTTAGCTTTTGCCCACGCTTGAGGAGTATGCCTATCTTGTGGGTATACAAATTCTAGACCAGTTGTCGCTCAGTGGCTTGGAGAGTATTCCCACTTCTCAAGAGATAGCAGACATGTTGCATATAGATGAATCTCTGGTTGATGCTCATATGACTACCAAAGGTGGAATTCAAGGTCTCCCTTTGAGGCCATATTTGTACTTCTCATCTATGAGCTAGTGTTATTCCCCAACATCGACAAGTTTGTGGATGTGAACACTATTAGGATTTTCTCTACTCTTAATCCCGTTCCGACTCTGTTGGGTGACACTTACTTTTCTTTGCATATGAGGAATGCAAAGGGTGGTGGTACCATTGTGTGCTGTTTGCCTCTGTTGTACAAGTGGTTTATTTCGCACTTGCCGCAGACGGTCACCTTCAAGGAGAACAAAGGATGTCTACGTTGGTCCACGAGACTCATGTCCCTCACAAATGATGATATCTTTTGGTACAACCGTGTATATGATGGCGTGCAGATTATCGACTCTTGTGGTGAATTCTCCAATGTACCTCTTCTTGGTACATGTGGTGGGATTAACTACAACCCTATTTTGGCACGTCGTCAGCCTGGGTTCCCCCTAAAGGATAAACCTAATAACATTCTGTTAGAGGGTGTGTTCTTCCAGGAGGCTAAAGATCCCTAAGGCTTGAAGGGCAGGATGGTTCGCGCTTGGTGCAAGATCCATAGGAAGGAAAGGAAGGAGCTGGGTCCGAAGAACTGTATTGCTTTGGAACCCTATACCTCTTGGGTTAGGAGGAGAGCTTCTGAGTACCTCATGCCTTATGAGTATCCAAGACCTACACCTTTGGTTATGGTTGGGTCTTCAACCCTCCCTGGCCAAGGAGTAGAGAAGTTGAGAGACGAAGACCGTTCGCGTGCCTGGATCCGTGAACGAGAGAGTTGCTTCAGCAAATTAGGGAGAAGGATGCTTTGATAGAGTTCCCTGTGCACCAGGTTATTGATGAGCCTGATGATGCATTGACTTCTCTTCTTCCTCAGTCTTCCAAGTTTTGGAAGAGGAAGTATGATCGACTTGCCAAAGAGAAGGCAGATATGGAAGCAGCCTATGAGAGGGAGGTGAAGAGGCTTCGTGCAACTTATCTTCCAGTCTCCAGAGCTTTAGATGATTGTTTCTAGGGTTCCATAGGATGTTCATTTTCCTTCTCTGTTGTATTTGGTTACCAAGACTGTATTTCTTTGGTGTAAAAAAAAATATTTTCCAGATATTATTGATGTGATAATTCATTATATGTCTAAATGATTAATGCTTTTTAAATATTTGCAAATAGAGCTCTAAAGTTCCCCTGATAAATAAAACAAATCACATGCACAAGCATTGCATGCATCATGTGCATAAGCAGGTTTTGCTCCAGGCTTCTTGTTCTATGGTCTAACTCTGCGTTCTTCATTTATTTTGAAGACAAGCTGACTCACCGGTACTACACCTGAGCCAACACATCAAGACTAATGGATCATTTGGAGCAAGAGAACCATGAACTTAAGGAGGAAGTAGCCAGATTGACTGCCCTAATGGAGGCTTTCATGGCTGCCCAGAGCCAGTCGTCTCCGACACCTTCAACTCCTCCCCAAAGGACAGTCATCTTTGAGATTGCCTCTTCAACCGTGTCTGCGGCTAGCGCCTACTTTGCACCAACAGCTATGCCAGCCGGGTTTTCTTGGGGGATGCCTCCCAACTTCATTCATGAGGGTCCTGCACCCACCTTTGCTTCTCTGCCAGCATCTAGCCCGATCCTTGCCGTCTCACCTTCTGTCGTGCATACTATGCTTAGGGTAGACGACACCATCTACCACTCTGAGCCGTCTGAGGGCCCAGATGTCTATGAAAAGATGGATGCTATGAATGATCAGTTTCTTGAGCTCCACAAGGAATTGAAATCTCTCCGAGGAAAGGACCTCTTCGGCAAGTCTGCTGCTGAACTCTGCTTAGTCCCAAACGTCAAAATCCATGTGAAATTCAAAGTGCCTGGCTTTGAAAAGTTTAAGGGAAATACTTGCCCTCTTAGCCACCTGGTTATGTATGCCAGGAAGATGTCGACTCAGACCGACAACGATCAACTTCTCATTCACTACTTCCAGGATAGTCTGTCCGGTGCTGCCCTAAGATGGTATATGGGCTTGGACAATGCGAACATCCGATCCTTCAATGACCTTGGAGAGGACTTCGTCAAGCAATACAAGTATAACGTGGATATGGCTCCCGATAGGGATCAATTGAGAGTCATATCCCAGAAGGACAAGGAAACTTTTAAAGAGTACGCCCAGAGGTGGCGAGAGTTAGCAGCACAGATTGTGCCCCCGCTGGAGGAGAAATAAACGACCAAGATCTTTCTCAAGACCTTGAGCTCATTTTACTATGAGCGGATGATTTCCAGCGCTCCTTCTGACTTCACCGAGATGGTGAACATGGGGATGCGTCTGGAGGAAGGAGTCAGGGAAGGACGCCTAACCAGAGAAGAAGGCTCTTCTGCCAAACGATATGGGAAGTTTGGAAAGAAGAAAGATGGTGAGGCACATACTGTGACCTCCCATATTAAACCTAGAAGACCCTCAGTGAGGAGGAAGACTGTGCGGCCTGCCGGTAACCAGCATCAGGTGGCTCACATAGCACCTGTTTTCAGAGAGAATCAGCAATATCAACATCACAACAATAATCAGCAACAACAACATCCACAATATCAACAACAACAACACCGTCCTCAACAGCAGGCCTACCAACCTCGAAACAACAATCAAGCAAGTACAAGCTATGAGAGGAAGAGGGTCACCTTCGATCCTATTCCCATGACTTATGCCGAATTGTATCCCTCTTTGATAGAGAGGAAATTGATTACTCCACGAGACCCACCGGCTATACCCACCAACCCTTAGTGGTGGTATAAGCCCGATTTACACTGTGTTTATCATTCCGGTGCTCCCGGACATGACGTGGAGAACTGTTACCCGTTGAAGACCAAGGTTCAAGACCTTGTGAAGAGTGGTATCTTGTTTTTCGAGGACGTAGGTCCTAATGTGAAGAAGAACCCATTGCCCGAGCATGGGAAATCCTCTATCAACATGGTCCAGGGCTGTCCTGGTAAATATAAAGTCAAATATGTCAGCCATATTCGACAATCGTTGGTCCAGATGCATAGGCTGTTGTGTGAATACAGTCATTATGAGCATGACCATGACAGATGCCGGGTCTGCACTGTTAGTCAAAGAGGATGTCACCAAGTCCGTAAAGACATCCAAGAAATGCTGGATGAAGGAGTAATTGAGATACTTCAGAATCGAAATGTTGATGTTGATGATGATGAAGTCAATGTAATATCTCCGGTATTTCGGATCCCTGAGCCTGTTGTCATTCGGTATGATGGCAGCAAGCAGAAGGCTTCTCCCTCTTTGATCATTAAACCAACTGGCCCTGTGCCATACTCTTCTGATAGAGCGGTTCCCTATCGCTACAATGTTGTGGCATTGGAGGATGGGAAGGAGGTGCCCCTGCCCTCTACTTCTGTTGTTAATATTGCCGATGTCAGCGGCTTGACCCGTAGCGGTCGTATTTTGTCGGCTCCGCTGAAGCCTCAAGCTGATGTCCGAAGGGCCGATGTTGCTGATTATGCTGAACGCCCGGTTGGAAATGCTGTTAACGCTTAGAATCCGGCACTTGTTGCCAATAAACCTGCCTCTGTTGTGAGAGCTCCTGTCTCTGTTGGCCAGAATGGCAATACGAAAGAAGACTGTGATGAGATGCTGAGGCTCATCAAAAGGAGTGAGTACAACGTTGTAGATCAGCTTCTACAGACGCCATCAAAGATCTTCGTTTTATCTTTGTTGATGAATTCAGAACCACACCGTGAAGCTCTGCAGAAGGTGTTGGATGTGGCGTATGTAGACCATGACGTCACAATAGAACAATTCGACAGTATTGTTGCAAACATCACCGCTTGTAACAATTTGAGTTTTTGTGATGTTGATCTCCCCAAGGAGGGAAGAGACCACAATTTGGCATTACACATCTCTATGAGCTGCAAAGATGATGCCATGTCCAATATGCTGGTGGACACTGGATCATCGGTGAATGTGTTGCCAAAGTCCACTCTTGCTAAATTGTCATACCAGGGGCCTCCCATGAGGCAAAGTGGAGTAGTGGTTAAAGCTTTTGATGGGTCCCGTAAAACTGTGATTGGAGAGGTTGAACTCCCAGTCAAGATCGGACCGAGTGATTTCCAGATCACTTTTCAGGTCATGGATATCCACCCATCATATAGTTGTCTGTTGGGCACACCATGGATTCGCGAGGTAGGCGCCGTGACATCCACCCTACACCAGAAATTGAAGTTTGTCAAAAAC
Organism: Lathyrus oleraceus; assembly: GCF_024323335.1. NCBI lineage: Eukaryota > Viridiplantae > Streptophyta > Magnoliopsida > Fabales > Fabaceae > Lathyrus > Lathyrus oleraceus. The sequence goes on from NC_066582.1 coordinate 256,179,894, forward strand.
AAGAAGCTGGTGGTGGTAGGGGGAGAAAAGGCTCTCCTGGTTAGCCACTTATCTTCCTTTTCTTACACAGATGCTGAGGATGAAGTTGGAACACCGTTCCAAGCTTTATCTATTGCTGAGCCTGTTAAGAAAGGAACTTCTTCATTTGCATCCTATAATGACGCTAATTTGGCCATTGAGCATGGCACAACTACCGGTTTAGGACAAATGATTAAGCTGGAAGACAACAAATCCCGGGCTGGCATAGGGTATTCTTCTGGCGTTTTCAATAAGCAAGGGCTGTTCAAGAGTGGTGGATTCATCCACACTGTTCAAGATGAGGAAGCTGCTGCTATTGTGGAAGAGGATGCAGAGGAGGATTTTGGCAACTTTGTCATCCCTGGAGGGGTTTGCAATAATTGGGTCGCTGTTGATGTTCCAACGGTCGTCCATAAGTCAACGTAATGTTCATTTTGTTCAAAAAAACCATTCTCCCATGCCAAAAGGAGGAGTGATGACATTGTTGGCTCATAAATACAATGATATTTCATTCAATGAATTCATGTTAAATGTTTGTTTTTCCAATCATTTTCACTTTTTGCTTTTTGCATGAAATTGGTGATCACATAAAACCTTAAAAACAGAATAAAATCAATCTTTTCATCTGCATAATGATTTGCCTTGTTTGAATTCTAAAATCTCTTTATATCCAAAAGCATTATGCAGGTTGATCAAACCCATTGAACATAATGATCCAACACCATCTCCCAACTTTGAGTTCCCTGTATTTGAAGCTGAAGAAGATGATGTTGAAGAGATTCCTGACAAGATTACCCATCTACTTGAGCACGAAGAGAAGATCATTCAGCCGCATCTTGAGAATCTGGAAACAGTCAACTTGGGGTCTGAAGATTGTGTGCGAGAAGTGAAGATTGGGGCACTTCTGGAAGAATCTGTTAAGAAGAGGTTGATTGGGTTGCTACGAGAATACGTCGACGTCTTTGCCTGGTCATATGAAGACATGCCTGGTCTGGATACTGATATCGTGCAACATTTCCTACCTTTGAAGCCTGAGTGCTTGCCTGTGAAGCAGAAGCTTAGAAGAACTCATCCTGATATGGCAGTGAAGATTAAAGAAGAAGTTCATAAGCAAATTAATGCGGGGTTTCTGGCGACTTTTAAATATCCTCAATGGGTGGCCAATATTGTGCCCGTGCCTAAAAAAGATGGAAAAGTCCGAATGTGTGTGGACTATAGAGACTTGAATAAAGCTAGTCCGAAAGATGATTTCCTCTACCACATATTGATATGTTGGTAGATAATACAGCTAAATTCAATGTCTTCTCGTTCATGGACGGATTTTCCGGATACAATCAAATTAAAATGGCACCCGAGGATATGGAGAAGACAACATTCATCACACCTTGAGGAACATTCTGTTATCGAGTGATGCCCTTCGGTTTGAAGAATGCCGGAGCCACGTATCAACGAGATATGACTACCTTGTTTCATGATATGATGCACAAGGAGATCGAGGTGTATGTTGATGATATGATTGCAAAGTCAAGAACGGAAGTGGAGCATGTAGAGCACTTGTTGAAGCTTTTTCAGCGTTTGAGGAAGTATAAACTTCGTCTGAATTCTAACAAGTGTACATTTGGAGTCCGTTCCGGCAAGTTATTGGGCTTTATTGTCAGCGAGAGAGGTATTGAGGTTGATCCCGCCAAGGTCAAAGCAATACAAGAGATGCCTACGCCTAAAACTGAGAAGCAAGTCCGAGGTTTTCTTGGCCGCTTGAATTATATCTCCAAATTTATATCCCACATGACTGCCACATGTGCGCCGATATTCAAGCTCCTTCAGAAAGATCAGTCTCATGATTGGACCGAGGATTGCCAAAAGGCCTTTGATAGTATTAAAGAGTATTTGTCTGAGCCTCCGATTCTGTCCCCGCCTGTGGAAGGGAGACCATTGATTATGTATCTGACAGTTCTTGAAGAATCAATGGGTTGTGTCCTTGGTCAGCAAGACGAATCGAGAAAAGAAAGAATATTCTATATACTACCTAAGTAAGAAGTTCACCGAGTATGAGTCTCGATACTCGATGCTTGAAAAGACATGTTGTGCTTTGGCTTGGGCTGCTAAGCGTTTACGCCAGTATATGATAAATCATACGAATTGGTTGATATCCAAAATGGATCCAATCAATTATATCTTTGAGAATCCCGCTCTAACTGGGAGGGTTGCCCATTGGCAGATGTTGTTATCTGAGTATGATATTGAGTATCGAGCTCAAAAGGCTATAAAAGGTAGTATCTTGGCTGACCATTTGGCACATCAACCAATTGAGGATTATCAGTCAGTTCAATATGACATCACAGATGAGGAGATTCTGTATTTGAAAATGAAAGATTGCGATGAGCCTGTGCTTGATGAAGGTCCAGAGCCTGGTTCCCGATGGAGCATGGTGTTTGATGGCGCTGTAAATCAAAATGGAAATGGTATTGGGGTAGTGATTATTACTCCTCAGAGCATACATTTTCCTTTTACAGCAAGGCTAACTTTCAAATGCACGAATAATACGGTTGAGTATGAGGTATGCATTATGGGATTGGAAGAGTGTATTGATCTTAGGATCAAGCATCTTGATGTTTATGGTGATTCGGCCCTTGTTGTTAATCAGATTAAGGGAGAATGGGAGACGAATCATCCTGGCCTCATCCCATATAGAGATTATGCGAGGAGAATTTCAACTTTCTTTACTGAGGTTGATTTCCATCATATTCCTCGAGATGAGAATCAGATGGCAGATGCTCTTGCTACACTTGCTTCAATGATTGTGGTTAGACTCTAGAATGAAGTTCCCAATATCATTGTGTTGCGCTTGGACAGACCAGCTCATGTATTTGCAGTAGAGGAGGTGCAAGACGATAAACCATGGTATTATGATATTAAGTGCTTTCTTCAAAGCCAAATTTACCCGCTTGGGGTATCTATGAAGGATAGAAATACTTTGAGGAGATTATTAGGCAGTTTCTACCTCAATGGCGATGTGCTTTACAAGAGGAACTTTGACATGGTTCTGCTCAGATGCGTGGATAGACATGAAGCAGACCTGTTAATGACTGAGGTTCATGAGGGTTCCTTTGGTACTCATTCCAATGGACATGCCATGGCTAGAAAGATGTTGAGAGCAAGCTACTATTGGCTGACAATGGAGTCTGACTGCTTCAAATATGTGAAGAAATGCCACAAGTGTCAGATTTATGCGGATAAGACTCATATTCCCCCGACACTTCTGAATGTGATTTCATCACCATGGCCTTTCTCCATGTGGGGAATTGACATGATTGGCATGATAGAGCCGAAAGCATCCAACGGTCACAGATTTATTCTCGTAGCCATTGATTACTTCACCAAGTGGGTTGAAGCGGCGTCATATGCAAAGGTGACCAGGCAGGTGGTTATGAAGTTTATCAAGAATCAACTCATATGCCGTTATGGTGTGCCAGATAAGATCATTACTGATAATGGATCTAACTTGAACAATAAGATGATGAAAGAGCTATGTAGTAAGTTCAAGATAGCACATCACAATTCTTCTCCTTACAGACCCAAGATGAATGGGGTTGTTGAAGCTGCTAATAAGAATATTAAGAAGATTGTCCAAAAGATGGTTGTTACGTACAAAGATTGGCATGAGATGCTGCCATTTGCTTTGCATGGTTATCCTAAATTTGTTCGCACTTCAACAGGGGCAACCCCTTTCTCTCTTGTTTACGGCATGGAGGTTGTGCTCCCAGTAGAGGTGGAGATCCCATCAATGAGAGTCTTGATGGAAGCCAAGTTGACTGATGCTGAATGGGTACAGAGTCATTATGACCAACTGAATTTGATAGAGGAGAAGAGATTGACTGCCATGTGCCATGGTCAGTTATATCAGCAAAGGATGAAGAAAGCCTTTGATAAGAAGGTTAAGCCTCGTGTATTTCGAGAAGGTGACCTTGTGCTCAAGAAAGTTTTGTCTTTCGCGCCCAATTTCAGGGGCAAGTGGACTCCAAACTATGAAGGTCCATATGTTGTTAAGAGAGCCTTTTCAGGCGGTGCTTTGATACTCACAACTATGGATGGGGAGGATTTCACTCGTCCGGTGAATTCAGATGCAGTCAAGAAATACTTCGCCTAAAATAAAAACAAAATAACTCGCTAAGTTGAAAACTCGAAAGGGCGATCCAGGCAAAAGTTAGGGACATAAGGAATAAATATATATCCTGCTAGATTGAATACCTCATCTTGGGTAAATCTAGGCAAAAATTAGGGATTTGGCAAGTAACTGCATCCTGACAAGACTTTGTTCTACAAGTCGTCATCTGTCAAAGATTCTCGCTCAGTCATCGTCAAATCAAGCTTCAAGTACATCGGATTCATAGTTGGTGGAGAAATGGTCATAATGTTCCATGTAGCCTTTTTCCAATATATATCACCAATTTCAAATTTGTAAAGATCCATGGAGTCTCGCCATTTGTAGACTACCATTCCATCGAATAAATTTGAGCCTTTATCCAATCCTTTGCACTCTTATTTGTTCCTATTCAACAAATGTTTTGCATGTTTTAATTGAGAAATATCATTGTTTTAAATAAATAAAATTTTCATAAATTGTTTTTAAACAAAGTGAACATTCACAATGGCAAAAGGATACTTGGGATGTCTTCAGTGCTCTCCCAAGGATGGTATGATTCCCAAAAGGGTAAGACATTTGTTCATATTCGCAGCATACTTGTTTCCTCTTCATTTAACTTTCAGGTTGTCTCCTCCGCAGGCACAGAAGAAAGTTGTACCTCTTGCTAGATCCCCATTGAGTCTGGATTTAGCAGTTTGTGTTATCAATTATACGGTTGTCATGCCTTGTGTGGATTGACCTAAATTCCCTTATAGATTGATAAACTGAATATGCTAATCCTTCTGAAGGAAGTCAGTTTCCCCTCACTTCAAGTGAGAAATTTCTCCTCGGAGTGAGCAGGAAATCCCTGACAGTGGAGTTTTCATTAAACTTGGTTTGTAGCTTTTCTCTGTGGACTTGTCTACTCTGGATCTCTAGCAGATTTTGATCTTTGATTGTCCTCAGCAGGGTTGATCCCACTCCTACTCCCCAGTATTGGTCATCAGTAGGGTATCCCCAGTAGTTGCCTACGGGTAATCCTTGATTCAGTCGTCAACAGTGTTTCCCTCATGGAGTTGTCTGATCAGAGCCCCTTCACGGTTTCCTCCCGAGCAGAGTGGTTGATGAAGATGTTTATCCTTCCTTCCTTAGCGCAGTAGTGTCCCTTCCTCCTCGTCATATATGATTTCTTTAGCAGTGCAGAGATGTGGTGACTTTGGAACCTTCTGATTGGTGGTTATTTCCCACAGAGTGTCATCTCCCTCTCTGATAATTTCCCCAATAGAGTTGATTCCTACGACGGACTTTATCCGTGTATTGATCCTGTCCCTAGCTGGAGTGACTGATGCTCATTTCCCTACAGAGATGTTTATTTCCTGGTATCTTTTTCCCCATCAGATTGGATGTTCTCCAATGGGCCTGCCTTTCTCTCTTGATATGTAGTACTGGATGTTTGTCCATTGATTCTTGGACCTGTTTGTGTTAGATATGTCTGTTTGTCAGCATTCATCATACATAAACCACGCATATACATGCACAAGCTTGACATCTAGATATTCATGTTGCATTCTTTACCATATATCTTTATTTGTTGTCTCCTGCTATTTGGTGATACATATTTCTCCAAGCAGATATTTGTGTCTGATCTCCCCATATAGAGTCAGCCCTATAGGCAGAAAGTGTCTATCCTTTCTTCCATATTCCCCACTGAGCTATGTCCTCGTGGATGATTGCTGTTTCTGTTTCCTCTCAACACATATATTGGGATGGAATTCCCCTCTGAGTTATATCCTCATTGGGTTGAGTCTTATTTCAGGGTGTCACTCTAGCTTGTTTCTAGACTGACTGCTTTGTTACTTCCCCGTAGTTTAGATGAATGATTGCTCAGTAACCAGTAATTGCTCATCTTTTCCCGGCGGAGTCTGTGGCCTTCTACCCAGTAACCGGTAGTTATAAGTCCTATTTCTGTGGTTTTCTACCCTCATACCGGTATTTGTAAACCCCATTTTATCCCCTTGCAGAGTTAACCTTATTCTGTTCATCCTAACCGATGACAGTTACTCTTCCATGGTTTTCTACTCAGTATCCGATAGATGTAATCCCCTCTTTGACGGTTATCTTTATCCAACATTCGGGATTGATACTCCTTCACCTTTCGAGTATATCTCCCAGTAACCAGAGATATATCTCCCGGATCATTGCCTGTGTCAATGTATCCCCAGCAAGTCATCTTTCATTTTACCCTTGGTTGATTGTTTCTCCCTCAGGATTGGTCATCATTTTATATCTTCGATATCCTGATGCCCTTTCCTTTCGGTCGATTTATCCTTTATTAATCTAGTAACTGGTTATGGATAATCTGCCATGCGAAGTATATTATTTATGTTCTGACGGTAATAGATAATATATCTCATGTGCTCTTTGGTCGAAGTCTCTTGTTCTTCCCCAGTCGAGTAAGATTCGTATCCCCTTTGCGGAGTCGAATGCCCATCCAGTAATTGAGTTTGCTTCTTAGCCCTCCTTTAGGATGATGAGTGTCTTGGAAACATTCCCCAATTCACGCTTGGTCGGTCACCTATTATATGCCCAGTAACCGGTATCCCTGGTGTTCCCTCCTTTCTGCTCCCTATTATGACTTTTTTGTCCCCTGTGGAGTCAGATTTTCCTGAGTTGAAATATACCTTTTTAGGTCTTCCTAAGATGATTTTGGATGTTTAATATCTCTCACCCTTATACCGGTCTTAGATATTCATTCTCCCCGAGCGTGTTGTTCTCTCACCCTTTTACCGGTGTTTTTGATCACATGTCTCTCTTTGAGCTTATTGCCCAGTAACCGGTAATACCTTATCCTGTTGTTTCCTCAGATGAGTCCTGTTTGGACATTTCCCCAGCGAACTCCCTTAGTGGATTTTCCTCATCTGAGTCCGGATTTTCATCCGAAGTATCCTTTGTGGATAGTTTTTGTTGTATTGGCATATTCCCCAATACATGCATCTTTGAGTCAGCTCGAGTCCTTCCATTGATTTATTTTCATGGAATTCCTCTCGTGTCTCTCAGTAAGTCTTAAGTCGTGACCTGCTCACGCAATTTATTCCCATTTTTATCCCCATAAAAATCCCCAGAGTCTCTGTCCCATTGAGTATATTACTCATACGGATTGTCAGTTTCTCCGAATTTCTTTTCTTCTTTGTGGACACATATCTCCACAGAGTATTACCTTTTGCATACATACATTTGCATCATGAGGTCTCTTAGGGACCAAAATTCGTCTCTTCGTTATTATTTAAGCCCATTCTACCTCGTCGATACGAAGATTTTAACCTTCACTTCTCCGGCTAGAATGACCTTAAATAGGGGCATCTGTAAGACCCCAATTTTGACCCTAAGATCCCTCATGGCATCATAACATTGCATTTGTATTGTCTCAAGGATCATAAGCATCTTGGCTTCTTACCTTTGGGTGGGATCTCTTTTGTGAGTTGGTTTGAGATCACCAAGCATGCTTGAATTGTATATTATTGCTTTTCTCATTTTATTTCACTAAGCAAAAGCACAAAAATATGTCACTAACATCTCTTGTTTGTAGCTTGAGCAATCACAAGGTCCAAAGCCTCTAGGAGATCCTATGTGCATTGATAGGGCCAATGGAAGATGAAAGCAAGCATGACAATGGTTCCCAAAGCTCTCCTCCATCAAATATGCCTCCCAAGTGTCTCAATTCATCCTTTTGATCAAAGCAAATCAAAGGGTTTAAGGCTTGTTTCCCAAGGAAACCCTAATTCATCTATTCATCAACTGTGCCTTGTTCATGAAGCAACCTCAACCCATGGTCAAATACAATCAAGGTAAGTTCTTTCACTCATCATTTCGTGCATATTTGAACTTATCGGAGTGTCCTTAATCATCAATTCATCAAGATATGAGGTTTGGACTTGAGAAGTTGACCAGTCAATTCATCTGACTATTTTGAAATACACTGAGACCTAACATTTGATATGTTTGTCAAATAGAGATGACCCCAAGAGCAAAAATGTTCTTAGAGACCATATGAACAACTTTCATATTCATAAAAAATTGATTTGAAGCTTGGAAGGTCATCATACATTCCAAGACATTATAGGTCATTTTGACTGAAACCCTAATTTTGGAAAGCTTAAGATGTCTACTTAAAATGTTATGTTGAGCAAAATTTCAAAATCTTAAAATAAATACATGTGATAATGCAAAACATTATAGGTCACTTTGGACCAAATGCATTGAAATGTGAAAAAGTCCAACTTCAAGTGCCCATAACTTCTTCATCAAAAATCCAAATGATGCAAAATTTAAGTCCAAATTGATTGCCTTGAAATGATATACAACTTTTATGTTGAAGATTTTGTCATTTGGAACTTGAATCATTGAGACAGAAGGGTTTAAACTTTGGCCAATTTTGAAAATCTCACATATGCATGTTTTGCACCCTACACTTCATGGCCAATTTTCATCAATTTCCAAGGCCCAAATGGAGTTTTGATAAACATAACAAATGATCCCTATGCAATAAGCTTTCCAACCATTACTCATGAGGTGGTGTTTCTATTTTTGGCATAGCATTTTCAAAGGTTTGAGCATAATGGTGCAATTTTGGAAAATCATTTAATTTGCATTACATGAGCTATTACCACCCAATCTGCACGACCAATTTACTTTCATCATGCATCAGCTACCAAAACCAGTTGGAATTGGGCCCTCCATGCGCCTGTACAAGCCCATGCATGGAGGCCCTTTCCATTCATGCAAATTTGATATCATGCATTCAACATTGCCTTGCCTATAAATACAATGCCATAGCTTCATAATTTCTCAACCTGAAGGCGCCCCAAATGCTGCTAAACTGAAATCACAACCCTCACTAAAGGAACTAGCTCACTTTTCTTCAAAATTTTCAGATCTGAACTTTGGTTTCCTCGATCAATTTTCAGATCTTAAAGTTCCTAAACCTTCTTCTCCTTGATCTATAGTGTGAACTATAAGCAATAGCACCAAGGAATTGTGACTCCAAGCCCTGCAAATCAGAGGTTTACCTTAACTGTTATTTTCTTCGAATCTACTTGCATAGTGCTTATTTCTCATTGTTGTTGTGTGATCTGAAGTCCTCTGCATAGAGGCAACATTATTGTGCTTTCAATTTTCAAAAATCATGAAGTTCATATGAACACCACAAATCTTCCACTTCTGATTTCTCTCAATATAGAGATCTAGAATGGATTTGGTTGGTACAGGGGTGATGTACATCACCCCAGCTCTCGATTGATGCCTGGATCATGTCTTTAGGTTACCATTTAAATCTCTGCAAATTTGGACTTGGCCGGAGCTTGGCCGGAAAAAGACGGTGGCGCTGGCCACCGTCAAGTCTCCAGATTTGATCTGGATCGTCCATTCTCTTTTCCAGATGCAATCTCACACGTCCAACCTTATGACTTTATTAATGGCATGGTGTGTTTCATTTGACTCACGCATATGGTGAACGCGCGCTTCTTAGCCGTGTGATGATCCACGTCAATTAATGAAGTTTCATCAAGCGGTCCACGTAATTCCTTATTTTCTAATTTCTGATTTTTATTCTTTTATTTCTTTTAATTCCATTTCTTTTTAAAAATTCATATCTCTCTCATTATTGGTCCAAAAATTATGAGACCAATTGCATTTTTCTCCTTTTAATTCCTACTTTCTAAAAATCATTTTTAATATTTTTTATTTTAGCATTAGATATTTTTTAGTAATTTTCTCTTTTCTGGTTATATTTTTAATTCATTTAAAATAGTTTTTCATATCCAAAAAATCCATAAATATTTTTCCAACCTCTTTGAATGATGATAGATCTATGAAAAATATTCTCATCAATTTATTAATTGATTTGTGTATTATTTGAGATTTTAGTTCAATTAGGTTATTTTTATGCAGTTTTTAATTGATTTAAAATAGTTTCTCACTTCTAAAAATGCTGAATTTTTTTGTCAAACTTTGTTTGACCTTGTTGAACTTGGGATAATTCACTTGGACTTTTCAAAGTTGATTTGAAGTGAGTTTGAAGTTTGACCATTCTTTATTATTTTAATTCAAGTTTTATTTTAATATTAAAAAATGCCAAAAATATTTTGTTTGTTTCTTGACTTCTAATCTTCATCTTGCTTCTGTTTTCTATTGTTTGACCTTGATCTTCTTTATCTTTGGTCAATGCTTGTTGATTATCTCATTCCATTTTCATTAATGCACTTTAATTCTTCATCTTCTTCTTCTTCTTTTCCTTTTTTTGATAAATGAGTTAAAGATTGGTGGTTAGCATTGATACATGGAGGTTTAATCTTCCTTGATTCAAATCTAATTCATCTTGATCATGGATCAAGTGAATGGCTTTGCATTAAGGATAGGTTGCTTCCTAAATCATGGAAAGAACCTAAATCAATACAAGATCATTTCTCATCTTCTTTTTGGCATGGCAAGTTGTTGGAGTTTGATTCACTAATCAAAATCTCTAACCTGTGTTGTTGCCTACATTATTATTGACCGACCTCAGATAGTTGTGACTTCTATATAAGTCCAATTACGATTGCTTAACATAGCGCTAAATTGCCTTATGGCACACTAACTCTAACATTAACCATTAACCATTAACCCTTAACATTTAATTCTTGCTCTTTACATTTATGCAATTTACTATTCTTGTACATATTATTCATTTGCTTTTTCCTTTGCTCATTTGAGCACATGTTTATGTTAATGCAATTTTCCTTTTGCTCACTTGAGCACATAATTGTGTATATATTATTATGCTTGTGTTTTGTTGTGATTGTTGTGGACTAAATGCAAAAAAATGGACAAATGAACTTAGTTTCTAGGACATTCCCTATGCAAAATTGGAGTAAAGGACCTTAATGTGGAAGATGGACTAGAAATACCAAATCTCTAAACTCACTCATGTCCATTCTTGATTTGCTTCATTGAACTCTTTGATGTTGTATGCTTTTGTGCTAGGGAATCCTATCTGAGCCAAATTGAAGAACCATTGCCATGTTCATCCAAAGTGAAGGATACAAGAGCCATTGGGGATCTTCTAAGAGCTTCCATGATTATGTTGATTGCTTGAGCTTACACTTATTTTGCTTGCATATTCCAAAGGATGGGAGCTACTTGGATCATCAATATGATCTCAAGAGAGGAACTCCATTTGTGGTCTTGTCTCTTATCCTTTATCTCTTGTATGATTAGGGCCTTCGCCATTCTTCTTCTTCACTCCACTCTAAGCCAAGCCAAAACATTTTGTGCAAACATTTAACACTTCTTTTCAAACATTAGAAACCTAAGCATTATGCTTTTGATTTTCAAACTTTCTTTTCATAACACTTATTTTGAATGGAATCTTTAAGTCAACTTTGGCCATACTTTTGTAAATACTTTTCATTGGTGAATATAACTCATTCAAATACTTTTGTGGTTTCAATGGCCACTTTCTTAATAAAAAACTTTTTCATAACCTTTATCTATTAGGTTTGAGTTATCCTTGAGGTAGATGTAATACTCACCTATATCCTTAGTGATGGACCATAAGACTTCCATGCTTATTATAGGATTAACCCCTCACTAGCATGTTGAAGCTCTCCTCACATGGTGGATTTGTGGTTTTAGGTTGATTTTTCTCCCTTTGATAACAAAAGACCTTAAGGCTTTTGGACCAATCAATTCACCAACTTGTTTTGAAATTTTTACCCCGAACTACGAGGTTTTGATCCTAATCTTTTTTGAGATGGTACGTAAGCAATGGGTTTGTCCATTCAAACACAAATTGTAAATAACTTATACATTCTCTTCTCATCTCTTCAATCATGTTTGCACAAATAAATTTTCACAAAATACCAACCTTATAACAAAGTGTGAAAAGGGCTCCCTAGGAGTACCTAGGATGTTTTGGGTGCTTAACACCTTCCCATTGCATAACCAACCCCCTTACCTCGATCTCTGACATTTTTACTAGTTTTTTATTCGATAAAACTCTTAGGTTTTTGTTCGCTTTCTAACCATTCCTTTGGATAAATAGAAGTGCGGTGGCGACTCGACTTGTATGATTTACCTTGGATTTAGTCAATATCTCTAATGGTAACGAATACCCTGCTACAGCTTGGACCTGAGATTTTTCAACAGACTACTGAGAAGATCAAGATGATCTAAGAAAAGATGAAAGACTTGCAGAGTCGTCAGAAGAGCTATCATGACAAGAGGAATAAAACACTTAAGTTCCAGGAGGGAGATCAAGTGTTATTGAGAGTTACTCCGGTAACTTGTGTTGGTCGTGTATTGCAGTCTTAGAAGCTTACTATGCATTTCATTTGCCCTTATCATATTCTCCAACAAGTAGGAGAGATGGCCAACCGAGTTGCATTACCTCCGTATCTTTCGAATCTTCGTGACATGTTTCATGTGTCTTAGCTTTGGAAGTATATTAATGATCCGTCTCATGTGATCCAACTGGATAATGTGGATGTTAGAGAGAAATTGAAAGTTGAGACTTTGTCGTTGAGGGTTGAGGTTCATGAAATGAAGCACTTACGAGTCAATGAGATCTCTTATGATGAAAAATCGTAAGCACGTTTCTTTTGATCATGGTCATGATGGTGAGCTAATTTGACACGTTTTTGAATAGTTTAACAGGAAGAAACCGAGTTGTTACAAAGGTTATAAATTTTGGAGAGGATTTTGGATGTCAAGGAAATTCTAGAGCTTAGAAAATGGAGTTTGCATCCATTGAAGACCTCATTCTTCATTTACTCACATGTATTGTTCATCTAAACTCATGGTATTTACTTGTACTACTATGTCCTGCTGATTTACTCTTGATTAGGTTTTGTTAGAATAAGCTGATATGATCTATCGAATTAGGTAGATGGCTTTGTACTATTTTATTGGTTTGATATTCTAGTTATTATTCAACTATTCTTGATCATAATGCTTTTTGTGTGCTGACGAGGTTATGAATTAAACTTAGGATCATAGTGATTACTGACCCCAACATTGTGAACTTCAAATAGGATAATTTTTCAAACCTAGTAATTGATTTAGGAATAAATAATTATAAGCTTGTGATTAAGAAATTAACGAGTGTTCTTTCCTGGTTTTACTTCGATTTCACTTAAGGAATTAAGGAGTTTTTGTTAAGAATTATGAGTTATACACCAAGGAATTGGGTATAACAGTCAGGTTAATTTATCGTAAATTCAAAACATCACTTCGAGAAAATAGACGCAGCTGCCAACAAATGATAATCAATGGACTTGACAAAAAACCTCCATGTCATATTTTTTATAAATTTTATTCGTGCAATTTACTTTGCAAACTGAATTTGACAACTCCCCAATATTTACCTTTAAAACCACATTAATAACCTTATTAGAATAGCGTAATCCTTGTGGAGACGATATTATGTTTTATTACTTTGACACTATTAGTAAACTTAATAATTTATCATCAGCGCCCTTTGATACAATAAGATGTTGGTGTAAGCCCTAGAGGCCAATACATTTTGGTACTTGTATCAAATAATAAAAGGCATTTTCTTTATTATGGTTGATTAATAAAGTCCCTGGAATAGATAGTCCGTTTAATGTGTTAAGTGTGACTTAATCATGAGAACACATTAAACATAAGGACACTATTCCTAAAGTATCCGTAGTCGAGCTTTAGTGTGAAGTGGGATAACATTAAAGCATTAAGACTATTATGTTTGTAGACTGATGATCACATCTCATGGATCATGGATAAAGAGTTATCAAGTCTTAAACATAGGTATGAATATTAGGAGTAATATTTATACCGGATTGACCCGCTATGAGAATACTATATAGAAAGTTATGCAATGTGTCATAAGTTATTCTCATGGTGATAATAGTGTATTCCACTCTTCGACCTGAAACCACTATGGACCCTAGATGTAGAGTCGAGTGCTTTATTGCTGATCCAACGTTGTCCGTAACTGGATAACCATAAAGACAGTTGATGAGTACTCCACAAAGCATGCTGAGGGACATGAGTGACCTAGATGGAATTTGCCCATCCTGCGTAACAGGATAAATGTCTATGGGCCCAATATTGAACTAGACAAGGATGACACGGTCTATACCTTGTGTTCAATATAGACATAAGGGCAAAAGGGTAATTATACACATAAGTATTATCACAGAAGGAATTGTCAGATCACATGACATTTTCGTGTCTTGGGTAGCAGTGATGTGTTGCTAGATACCGCTCACTGTTTATTGTGTTAAATACATGATTTAATATAATTGCCAACGTCACGAAAACCTACAAGGTCACACACAAAGGACGGATTGATGAGAGATAGAGTAACTAAGGAATACCGTAAGGTACGGTGCCCTTAAGTGAATTATAGAACATCGTAAGGTACGGTGTACTCGAGTAGAATACGAAATATGGTAAGGTACCATGGGCTTAAGTGATTTTGGGCATATTATAAGATATGGGCCAAAATACACTTAAGTGGGCTTTTTAGCTTGAAGCCCACACAAGTGGCTCTATAAATAGAACCCTTGTGCAGAAGCATTCTTAGCGGTTGCATTCTTTTCGTTTTCACTCTCTCTCTCTCTCTCTCACTCAAAGCCTTTATTCGTACCAGCTAGCACTGAGATTGAAGGAACCCGTTTGTATGGACTGAGTAGAGACGTTGTCATCGTTCAACGTTCGTGATCGCTCCGTGGATCTGCATCAAAGGTTTTGATTGTCACAAGAGATCTGCATCAAAGGTTTTGATCGTCACAAGAGATCTGCACCAAAGGTTTCGATCATCACAAGAGGTAAATATTCTATCACTGATCATGACCATTCGTAAGGATCTCTAAAGGAGAAATTTTAATTTCCGCTGTGTTTTGGACCGCAATTCTCCTTCATAAGAAGCATTGGATTTTTACTAGGAATCCTTATTTCTCTTCAAGGCGATTAGACACGTTGGATTTTGATGAGAGATACTTGCCTCAGGGGGGAAAATCAACGAAGGGCCTAAACAGGGATCTAGAGTAATTAAGTGATGTCGCTTAAAGAACAATCCTAAGCGAATCACATAGGAAAAACAATAATAAAAGAAAAAATAGCTAAAGAAAGGGCACCTAAAATGAGCAGGAGTTATATTCTTACAAAGAGCCCCACAAGGGAAAAAGTACAAAGAAAATCCACAAAGAGCCAAGGAAACAAAAAAAAGATTTCAGAAAAGCTCACTAGTCATCTTATATGGTCACCTCCTTAAAGGGTAATCCCTCAGGGTGAGGAGTCGTCGACTAGCTCCCCCTATCACATCTCCATCAAGGCCATCCCGAGTGCCTACATTGGAGGAAGATCCTAGTTATGTGGAAGGGGATACCTCGTCATCATGCGCATATCTAATTTAGGGTACAAGAAGGTCACTTATTCCTTCACATGCCTGAAATAGGTATCAGAGGTCCCAACAAAGTCATGATTGACCTCATACACCTTGTCTTTCCATTCCTTCTTTGAGTGAATGGAATCTTCCAAAGATAACTTCAAACCCCCCTCTGAGGCAACCAATTCCCTGGATTTAATATTTTTCATGCCTAATTTAGTCGGCCAAAACTCTTTCTCCTTTTGAAAGGACTCAAGAAGCTCCTAGCCCTTGGCGTAACTCTCTTCATAACGTTTAAGCTTTTCTCTCAGCTTATTTTTGACATGGTCTCGCTTCTCCCTATTGTCATGTTCCAACATCAATCCCTTTAGCAAGTTACTCTCCTTCTTATCAGATAGCTTAGAGGATGTTTTAGAGCTGAGATCTGTGTAGTCACCCGAAAACTCTTTGGAGAAAAGGAGGTGGGAGCCAGTAAACTTCACAGTGTCAAAGCCATGGTCATCCCACAAGAAAACATTGGGGGGCGGAACCTCACCACCAAGAGACTATCGGACACCCGCCTCATCTAGAGTACGAGGAACAAGGTGTCTCCCAATAACAAGGGTAAAACCCCCCTCAAACTTGTTATACGAGGGAAACCTAGGGGGGGGGGGGGTTTCAAAAAATTATTTACTATGGCAAGAGAAAACAATTCCGGATCGACACTCGTCTATTCCGAACCGCTATTGGAAGAATCAAATACGCAAATAAATTGTAACAAAATGTAAGACAATGATGAGAAATAAATCAATATGTTTTCTGAAATAATGTTTGAACAATTAACACTTTATAATCAATTTCCAATGAATTAGGAAACAAAAATTGACTAATTTTTTTTATAAAACACTTGGTGTGCAATAAACACCAAGTTGATTTTCTTTTGTGTTGAAGATATGCAAAAACCAATTGCAATTATTTATAATGCAATTACCTTACAAAACAATTTGAATTACTTCAACACAAACAAAATTATCAGTTTATCAAATTGCACACAAGTGAATTATCAAAATATAAAGTGTGTGTGTGTGTGTGTGCGTGTGTTTGGGCGTATGTGTGTGTTAGACTATGGCACGGATCTAGAAGGGGGGGGGGTTGAATAGATCCCAATTAAAAATTGGTTTTGAAAATTTGTTTTAAGTGCGGAAGCGGCCGAGGAAAATATAGTCTAAAACGAACTGTTATTGGAAAACCGGATATGCGTTAAGCCTATGGATTAGTGATAATGTAGAATACGAATCACTACACTAGTCACACTATCAAGGATTTGTTTCACTAGCTTGGATTCCTAGTTCCAATGATTCAAATAGCAACCCAAACTAGATACACAACTAAGATAATTTTGGTTTAGGCAAATTATCAAACACTTAATGTGCAAAAACACTCCAAGTGATATTTATGTTGAGTAAGAGATTTCAATTAGTCTAGTACAATATTTTATTGTACTTTGAATTCAAAAATAGAGTTTTAACTTCTTACTAAATTAATATCAAGGTTTGATAAAAGTGCTTATACAAAAATCACTTATTTTTAAGCCAAAACACATATGCTGAAAAATAGAGAAGACAAAGATTTGATGAGGCAGTTCCCCCGTCGTCCTCGCTTCGGGGTACGTCTGCCCTCAAATCTAAAACTAGAATTGAGATGATTTAATAGATATCACCTGTTGAGTATAACCGTTTATACAAGGATTGCAAAGCAAATATACAACAGAATTCTCAAGACGTTGAATGTTGCTTTCACTCCTTGTTCCTTGATTCAAGGTGAATCAAGTCCTTCGATTGTTGTTGATAGACCTCCGATTCCAGCCCCTTTGTTGAATAACCCTCAGTTCTTCAAACCCTCGGCCCGGCTGATCTCAACTACAACAAATCGAACCCGAAATCTTCCCTTCAATATCACTGAATCCGGTACTAGATTGATGAAGACTTCCTCTTCTCAATCACCTTCGCTCAGCTAAAAATTGATGAAGAATTCGTCCAAAAACCCCCAAACACAAACCAGTCTTGGAGGACAAAACCCTAACGGTTTTATTCAAGAAAAAACCTGTCACAAGCTTCAACCCGAACCGGATTCCCCAATCTCGGCTTCGAACGTTATCACCTTTAACCAATCACAAAGCACTTCAAAAATGGTTGTGTGTAGTTGATGTGTTGTGAGATGTTGAAGATGAAGATGATGAATCTTGGACACCTATTTCACTTTTTCTTGTTCTTTGAACACTTGAATCAATTTGACAAAATGTTAGTTGATACAAATAATTAAACTTCTATTTATAGTAACAAACCAACCAACCCACTTAACAGCTTTTCAAACAGAGTGAGAAATACTTAAAAACTGAATTTGCGCACGAACGGTCGACCATAGCAGGTCTATGCGTCGACTCATGGCCTGCAGTTTTGGACAGACTGAAAAGCACAACAGTATGCGTCGACCATAGGGCGGCGTGCGCTGGCCCGTGGGAAAGTGAAAGCTTCATGCGCCGACCCTGTGGTCGACTCAAGTCTCCATGCACTGACCCGTGACCAACTTCACTATGTTATGCGCCAACCTGTGGTCGACTCAAGCCTCCATGTGCTGACCCGTGACCAACTGCACTATGTTATGCGCTGACCTGTGGTCGACTCAAGCCCTGCAAATCTGCAAAAATTCAGATTTTTGTGGTTTTCATGCATTTTGTCATGACCACATTTTATCCACATATGTTGTATGAAATATAACAGTTTAGATGAACATAGAAAAGGATATGATAGGTGATATGTTGCATTTGTTTTGTAGAGGTGGATTCGACAATGCCGATGCATCGATGTTGGTAATTTGTCATCATCGAAACCTATGATCGTATGTTGTATGACAGTTTGCCCTTACAGTGTGTACGTGTGTGTGTGTGTGTGTGTGCGCGCGTGTGTAAAAAGGAAAAATAACAGAAAATAGATTTTTAGGAAAAATGATAAGTTTAGAAATTTGGAACAAAATGTGTTGATCCAAAATGAGTTGGAGTCGACCCAAACATCGTAGGAGTCGACCCATGAAGCATAGGGGTTGACCCAAACAAGGCAGGGACATTCGGTTTTTCAAGACATCAGTTGGAGCGACCTAATGGGATTATGGGTCGAACCACCCGAGCTCTATGTTGACCCAATGGCCTGGTGTGTCGACCCAAACAAGGCAACAACTTTCTTTTAAAATTGCCTTCACTATGGGTCGACCCATAACACGCTTGTGTCGACCTAAAACCGTGTTTTTTTTACATAAAACGCATTTTTTTAACTTGTAAACATGATTCTAAAACCGTGTTATTATGATGAAAATTCACATATAGACATAGAGAGAAATGTCCAATGTACACAAATTTTAAGTATCCTAGTTTCGAAATCATTCAAAATATTTCTAAGAGGATACTACATTCACATACTCCTCTTTTTTGATGATGGAAAACTTATGAAGCACTTGTTGTCTTAATCAAAGCACCCCTGAATATATGCATTCTGATTTGTTCTTGCATGAAGTTTTACCTATAAGAACAAGATCTGGTTCTACATCTAGACTTATGTTTTGATGATAATAATTCATAGACTCTTAGAGAGAAAAATTGTACCCTAATCAATTTGTTTAGTGTGCATATACTAGACTCAAGTTCTGACTATGAATGAATGGCATGTGATGTCATCAAATTCTGAACCTAGTGCACTCTAACTTTGAGATACATGGTTTACAAGATATTCAAGCTCTGGATTCTGTACTTCAACGCTTCTGACTATACACTCATCCAAAGCTTTGCAACTCTGATGCTTCTGACTCTGATATGCTCTGAAGCCTTGCTCTCTCAACTCTCTGAACTGTGTCACCAGACTCTAAAGACCAGGTTCTGATGAACTGAATCAAGACCCTAAACACCAAGGTTCTGAAGTTTCTCTCAACTTGATTCTTAATCTTCTCTTAGGCATGCTTCATCACCTATCAATCAGAAGCCCCTGAATATTGAAGATAAGATCAAAATGTTTTACATAAGGAAAATAATACACATTACAAGATCAAATAGACCTTCCACTCACTAATTTTGTGGGCTAAGGATTTTACTATTGTACCATTTTGCCTCCCATTTTCACAAGCCATTATGCAAAGATACAACTGCATTTTGATACTCCAATTCTACCCTCCAACAAATCTTTTCATTGCCTATATAAAGTAGAATTGGAAGAATGAACAATGTTGATAATATATACTACACTATATAATTCATCATCTACGTGAATAGTCCACTTGTGAAATATTTTGAGAGAAAAGAAAACACACACTAGAACTTTTGTTCATTCTTGTAGCGGTAAATTCATGGCCACTGAGCTATTGGCTAACTCAACGTCAATAAAATCAGAGTCGCCACCGCACTTTTATTATTTCCAAAGGAAAAGGTAGAAAGTATGAACAAAACCCAAAGATAAGAAGTTTTAAAATCAAAACTAATAAAATGTCAGAGATTACAAGTAAGGGGGTTGGTTATACAGAGGGAAGGTATTAGCACCCAAAGTGTCCTAGGTACTCCTAGGGAGCCCTTTTTGTGTGTACTTGTTTTGGTTGAAAAGATGTTTGTTTTAAAAGTAGAATGAGGGGATGAGAAAAGAATTCATTATTTATATTTAGTGTTCGATAAGACTTTTTGTCTTATGCCTACGCACCAACATAAATGAGGGATCAAAACCTCGTAGTTCGTGGTAAAAATTTCATAGATCGATGGATTGATTTTAACAAAAGCTTAAAGATCTTTTGTTATTAATGGGAGAATACTCAACCAAACATCCACAGATAATGAGGGCCTTACAACATTTAAGAGGGATGGCTCCAATTCGAATTAAATTAACAAGTATGCCTCTAACCCCTAGTAAATGGAAAGTCTTACACTCAACATATCATGGAGTGGGAGAATTACATCTCAACCAAGGATAACTTAAATCTGAATGCTTTCTCTTTGAAAAGCTTAAGAGGAAAAAGGCACCAAGTGGCCAAAATAATTAGATGTTGTTATTAGTTCTTTTTGGTATTTTTGAAAATAAAGTCAATATGGTTAAGTCTTCTTACAAGTTTGATTAAGAAAATAGTTTGAAAATCAATGGCATAAGACCAAGGTTTCTACTCATTAAAACAAGTCTAAATTGAAAAACAACAAGCAAAGAAGTTGAAAAATAACGAGCAAAGAAGTTTTGAAATTAAAGAAGAAAGAGGTGGAGATGAAGAGGTTATCCTAAACAAGATTAAGAGTTATGAGTTGAAAAGATCTAACCCATCAGAAGCATCCACAAGACAATAGTGTCAGATAGAAACCCATTTCCTTTGGATTGTCAAGCAAACAACAAAGCCATAATCATCCAAGCAATTAATAAGAAACCCAATGGTATCAAATAAAGATAACCAATCATCCAAGGTAGCACTCCAAAGCAAGCAATCTTCAATATCTTTTATGTGTATCAGATGAAAACATCCCTTGAAACATACTCAAAGAGAAAACATCAAATAATAACAATAAGGTCAAAATAACAATTTAGGAAAAAGAGAAAGAGTGTATCAGATAAACCCAAGGGAGTCTCTCAAGCTTGTGTCTGATGAATGGCATTGGCCATGTTTTTGGTCTCAAATTAATGGCATTGGCCAAGTTTCGTCCATAGCTTAGGAATGTTGCCCACTCTAAGTCCATAGGTCCGAATCAAGTCACAAACAAAGATCCAACAGTCCACCAATGTGTTTTTTAGTTTTTTTTGTTTTTATTAAGTGTTTTAAGGTCCTAAGACCACAAACAAAATATGATCACAAGCACAAATATATAACAAACATAAAATATAATGGCTCAAGTGGGCAAAAGATGAAAATAAATGAAGCATAAACATAGGCCCGAGTGGGCAAAGAAAAAATGACTGAAGCATAAACAATTTGCATGAATGTAAATGATAAGGAATGATCAAGTGCAAGAATTTAAATTGCATTAAAGTAAATGACAAGGAAATTAACTGTTAGTTGTCAAGTTAGTATGTTAATTTGTGCCTTGAGACAAATTTAGCGCTATGTAAAGCAATCGTAAGTAGGCTTATGTAGAAGTCATACCTATCTGAGGCTGATCAATAATAATGTTGGTGTTAATGCATGCTAGAGACACGGTATCCAAGACCAAGCTCCTAAATCATACCACACACAAAAACAAGAGAGGATGGGCCTATCTCAATCAAACATATGTTGATTCATCTGACACAAGGTCATTGATGAATCGACTAGATAAAGATCCATGATAAGTCATTAGCCAAGAGATGATTGGGGACATAAGTCTCTGAGACCATCATTAGTGAGAGACATAAGACTCTGAGACCACCGCAGACATTGTTGGTTCTCCAAGAAAGCAGGCGTCTGAGGCAAGTACGAAATAAACCACTTGTATAGAAGAGGAACACATCATACAATGGTTCAACCACCCTTAGAATTCCTTAAACGCAAAGAGAAGTATGTGTCACTGAACAAAGTCAGAACATGACTTTTGATCAAGAAAATTATAATAGCGTTAACATCAACAAAACCGTCAATGTTAGGGAGCAAAGCTAAGCCATATATGAGTAAGACAAAGATGGCTTCAAAAGCATCAACACTATCGGCTTGAGCAAAAGTAGTAGCTCTACCAACGAGAAACTCAGAAGTCAACCCTAGAATCCCTCCTTTCTTCACTAAATTAGCACCAATATCAGATTTCTTCAAATGAAGAGCTTCATCTATGACATGAGATCTCGGAATCTCCTATAATCCACTGAAAGGTACCTTGTTAGATATGGGCATACCCAAGAGATGGGCATACTCCTCTAATCCACTTCACCAAGACACTCAAGAGCCCTTGTACAACATCAGTAGATAATATAGACAAAAGCTTCCCATGACGTTGCTTGAATTCCAAGGGATCTAATACAAAGGATGACAACTTACTTAACTCCTTCAAATCAGGACATCTGAAACTGTACTTTATGGTGTTCCTTCGTCCGCAATCCATGGTCTGAAAATTATTTGCAAATAAGACCTTAGTTCCCTTGAAAATTTATTGTTGTGATGAATGTTATGATGCACATGAATGCATGAATGCAATAATCACACAGAAGGGATCACACACAAGACAAACATAAACAAAGGTCACAAGATGTATCACGTCGTCATAAAGATCAATAATCCATTTTGGTGGATTCTGGTTTTTCACCTTATCGACACCCAAGTTCCATTGATATTTATGAAACTGATCGGATCAACCAAGAATCAAAGGGTTTATTATGAGTCACGAGCATGTAGTCGATTTAAGAACCATCCCAAAGGAGTGTACTACAGATAAAACCTTTAGAGCATGTTCTAAAAAATTCCCAGAGTCGTTATCCCATTGTAGCGGGAAATTCATGATCATCAAACTATTGATAAGATAGAGATCGATTAACAAGAGTCACCTCTGTGCTTTTATTATTTCCAAGGGAAAAGGGAAAAAGTACGAACAAAACCCAAAAAGTAAGAAGTTTTCAAATAAAAAACTAATAAAATTCAGAGATCACAGGTAAGGGGGTTGGTTACACAGAGGGAAGGTGTTAGCACCCAAAGTGTCCTAGGTACTCCTAGGGAGCCCTTTTTGTGTACATATGTATTTTGTACAAAGTGATGTTTACAAATAAATAGAATGGGGGGATTTGAAAAGAATTTATTAATTATATTTTTGTGTTTGAGAAGACCTTCGGTCTTGTGCCTACGTACCAATATAAAAATGAGGGATCAAAACCTCGTAGTCCGTGATACAAATTTCAAATGGGTGCATTGATTTTAACAAAATTTAAGTTTGAAAGGCACAAAGGCCTAAAAATGGTTTGAATGAGTTAGTTCTTTTTGGATTTTGAAAGTTTAAGTCAAGTATAGTTAAGTTTATTTATAAGTTTGATTTAAGAAAAGAAGTTTGAAAATACAATGGCATAAAGCCAAAGTTTCTATCCTTTTTTTTGCAAAAGTGATCAAAGTTTAGAACAAAAGTAGTTCACACAAAGACGATTTTGAAAAATGGAGGGTGATATTTTGAAATTAAAGAAATGGGGAGAAGATGAAGAGACTATCCTATGTACAAAATTTAAAAGTTTAGGGTTGAAAAGATCTGACCAAGTGGGTAGCAATCCTATAGACAAAAATGGCAATAGAAACCCAGAATTCCCTTGGACTTTTAGAATCAAGCAACACACAAATGCACAATTATATTATCTTGAAGAGCAAGGCATCAAATAAAGATGACCTCATCCAAGCTTATCCATTCCATGATCTTCTTCATAAATTGCCCATGTAACAGATGGATTCCATAAGTCACAGGTTCAAAATAACAACTTCACAATGATCATGTTGCAGATGAATTCAGAGGGGTCTTGAAAGATATATCAGATGGATTTCAAATTGCAAGCACTTGGTTCTTCAACAAGTTGGCATTGGCCAAGTCTATTAGCATAGGAAGGTTGCCTAGAGCCTAAGTCAATTTGTCCAAGATCAAGCCAACAATCCACTCAAACGTTTTTTAGGGTTTTTGTTATTATTATGTACATTAATGGTCAAAGACCAAACAAACAAACAAAGTATACACAAACAAAATATATCTCCCAATATGGTCCAAATGGACAAACAATTAGGATGATATGAACAATGATAAATGAAATATTATGCTAAAAGTAAATTGCATTAAAGTAAAAGCTTGAAATTAAAAGTTAGTAGTTAGTAGGTTAGGAGTTAGTATTGTTTTGCTTTTGCTTTTTATTTCAAGACCTTCTTTGGATAACACTCAACCCACTTATCACAAGCATGGATCCTTGAACCAAAACATCTTCCAAAGAAAGGAAAGAAGGCCAAGTTTCCACACAATACCATGAAAGAGGAGAGACTTACAATCTCACTAACTAGAATGCTTATGCCTTTTAGGTCACAAATTTAGCGCAATGTTAAGCAATTGTAATTGGACTTATGTAGAAGTCACAACTATTTGAGGCCGGGCAATAGAATTTTGGTGTTAATGCATGTTAGAGACATAGTATAATGGACTATGCTCTTGAAACATACCACACACAAAAAAGAATATGCAAAAGGTGTGGCCTAATCTCATCCATACTCATGTCAATTTTTCAATCAACTAGCATTAGGACTTTGAGCTGTCATAGGCCAAATGGAATGAATGAATTAAGAAGAGGAATGAGATGAAATGGGAAGGGGATGAATGGAATCACAAATTGGTCAAAGGAGGACTTTTACTAAATTAATATCATTCATTCATTTTGGGAGATGGAATGTACATTCCATCAATCCCCTAAATCCAATGATATTAATTTGACAAAGTCAAATCAACCTTGACCAAGACCCAACAACAACAACCAAACTCAAACAAGTCAATACAAGTGGTCAACAAAAATAATTGGCATTTATTCAATTAAAAATAATAAAATAATTCATTTAAATCAAATATGGTTTGTCCAATTCCTAAATATTTTTAAATAAAATAATTTCCTAATTTTTGGACATTTAAAAATATTTTTAAAAAATTAAAAAGAAAAGCAAAATCTATTAATTCATGAGAAATTTTAATAATGATCCAAAAAATAATTTTAATTCAAAATATGAAAGAGAAAAATATCTGAATTTTTTTGGTGAAAGTCCCATATTTTTTGGATCAATATTGAATTTAATATGAATTATTGAAAATAATGCAATTAAAATAAAAATCCAGATAATCAAAAATACGTGGACCTTCTGATCTCCCTCATTAATTGAGGTGGCAGATCAGATTGTCCCTAGCGCGCATTCCACATTGTCATTAGTCAACAACGCAGCAAAGGTGGTAATTAAAACCAACGATCAAGATTAAAACAAAAGGAAAGGATCATGTGGTTCAGAGCTTTGACAACTCATTGCCGGAGCCAAAGCTCCGGT
Organism: Lathyrus oleraceus; assembly: GCF_024323335.1. Taxonomy (NCBI): domain Eukaryota; kingdom Viridiplantae; phylum Streptophyta; class Magnoliopsida; order Fabales; family Fabaceae; genus Lathyrus; species Lathyrus oleraceus. The sequence continues at coordinate 256,205,426 of NC_066582.1, forward strand.
CATCTTCTCCAGTGGACCTCACCGGACTGGTCCACCATAAACCATCACCGAAAATAAAAACGAGGACATGATCTTAAAGGAAAAATGGCACTGAGCTCAAATCTGACCTCAATTCACTCTAACTCCAGGTATATTGAGAGATACATGGAGTTGAAATTTGAGGTACGTGAACTGAGTTGCTTCGATTTGACCTCAAAGCAACTCCATCTTCTTGCCTACATTGGTAGGACTTCAGACAACCAAAGAATCAATAGAATTGAGCAAGAATTTGAGAGAATCAAAGAGTTCAAAATTTCTGGAAAATACCTTCAATGGAGGTCTGGATTCAACTGATCTTGATCTTGCTTGTGATTGGTCTCACTCCACTTGCTTGCAAGAGAAGGATTAAATGGTTAAGAAGTTGTGGATTCCTAGAGAATTGAATTTCAAAACAATGAAAATTCAAGCTCAAATTCAAGAGAATTTTCCAAGCTTATGCTTTGCAAAGTGAGGGTTTGAAATAGGGGATCAAAGCTGGCGCGATTGTGTGTGAATTTCTGAGCAATTGAAGCTCTATTTATAGCTGAAATGGTTGATAATTGCACACTTTAAATTACTTTCCAATATTGGCAAATGGTGATGCCGTGGTGCATGAGCGTGTACAAGCCCATGAAATGATTGCTTGAAGTCCACAAATGAATATCAGATGTTGTGAACTAAGCTTGGATTGCAAGGCAAATGCACATTGATGTTTGAAGTTTGATCCTTGCCAAGTGATGTCACCCTGTTTAAGCCATGCGCAACCTATGCAATTCTTGTCCAAAATAAATGAATTTTAGCTCTTTGGAAAGGTGAGATCAAGAGGAACAACTCTCATGTTCAACACTTTTTCATTTGGAGCTTGGAACAGGGAGAAATTTGAGGTGGAAGTTTTGAAATTTTTGACATATCAAAGTTTTTCTAAGTGTCAAGCCATATGTCTCAATATTCTACCTTGCTTAACTTTTTATAGGAGCTTTAAATGAGAAAAGTGTATTCATTAAAGTTGTATCTCTCTCAAAGACCTTCCAAATGTTCACAAATTTCATGTCATTTGGATTTGAAATGATAGAGTTATTAATTTTTGAAGTTTGGAAAAATCACTTGATCAATGGTATAGGTCAAAAGTGACCTATAACGTAACCTCTTATCACATGCTAAAAAAAGTTAAATTAGCTCCCACTCCATACATAAAAGTTGAAGTAGACATATTGAATTCAGTTGTGAAACTTGGAAATCTTTCATCTCATAAAAATTGAGCAAGTTATGGCCTTGGGAAGTTGACTTTTAAATTAGGGTTTAGACAAAATGACTTATAATGTTTCAACATTGAAAATGATTTTCCAAGCAAAAATAGCTCTAGGTATCAACATGAAAGTTGTTTGGCATGTCATTTAGAGTAAGTTTTATTTTGGAATCATTTTCGTATAGTTAAAATTGTAGGAGATATGGTATAGGGAGACCCAGTTTTGATCAGATGAATTCATCTGGCCAACCACCATCAACCAACTTGCTAATTTCCAATTATTTTGACTTTCTTGGCTCATGGTAGATCATATATGCATAATATGATGAATTTTGAAGTGTACCTTGAGAAATTTGATCAATTGGTGAGATAGCTTGTTGGAGAAGTTACTTAAGATACCCAGTCAAACTAGGGTTTCCAAGGCAAATCACCCTTAAACTCTTGAAGAAAACTTGACCAATATAACATGTAGAGAACATTGGGAATCATATACGATTTTCATAACCATTCTTGAATCAATTATTGGTTGTGCTCTTTGTTCATGAGGGTCTCAAACCCTAGATGTGAACTTGATTAATCAATGAGATCATGCCCTTCCTACAATAGAATTAGGCAAAAGGAAAGACATATTTTTGGTATTTTGATTAGTAAAATGATAATATTCAAGTATGATATAATCACATAGTGCTTGGTGATCTCTCCCAAAACAAACCCAATAGAAAAGAGGTAAAGTAGAATGCCAAGATATGATCCCAATGCTAATGCTTATGATGGAATTGCATGAGGGATCTTAGGGTCAAAATTGGGGTCTTACAACTGCCCATATTTAAGGACATTCTAAGTTAGGAGGTGAAGGTTAAAATCTTCATGTCGACTCAGTAAAATGGGCTTAAATAACAACATAGAGAAACAAATTTTGGTCCCTAAGAGACCTTATGATGCATATGATATGAATGCAAAACTTAATGCTCTGTGGGGAAATAGAGCCACAAAGGAAAAGAAATCAGAGAGACCAAAAGTTCGTAGGAGTATAATGCATTCCGTAAGGAAAATTCATTACCGGTTACTGGGGAAGAATAACTGTACTGGGGAAAACTGCGGAAAATAGGATTTACAACCTTCAGTTACTGGGCAGAAGACCAAGGGTGAGAGTATCCGTCATCGGTTAGGATGAACATATCATGGATAAACTCGACAGGGAAGAAAATCCGTCATCGGCTAGGATGAACATATCAAGGATAGACTTTCCTGGGAAATGTTAAGGAGGATATTCGTCATCGGTTAGGATGAACATATCAAGGATATACCAACTGAACAAAAAGGGCAGGAATTACATCTATCGAAATCTGGATAGAAATCGCCGGAGAGAGAATCCGTCATCGGTTAGGATGAACATATCAAGGATTATCTCTGCAAGGGGACAAAGCAGGATTTACAACTACCGGTTACTGGGTGGAATACCAATCAAAGAGAAAATTTGTCACCGGTTAAGATGAACATATCAAGGATAGACTCTGAAAAGGGGAGCAAAAATAGGGATTACATCTATCAATTACTGGATAGAATACCAAAGAAGAGAAAATCCGTCACCGGTTAAAGTGAACATATCAAGGATAGACTCTGCTAAAGGGAAAAATAGGATTTACAACTACCGGTTACTGGGTAGAAGACCACAAGGAGAAGAAAACCCGTCATCGGTTAAGATGAACATATCAAGGATTAACTTTATAAGGAACAAAATAGGGATTACAACTACCTTTTTACTGGGTAGAATATCGGAGATGAGAATATCCGTCACTAGTTAAAGTGACGTATCAAGGATAGACTCCTGCGGGGGAAGGAAAGATATCTGTTACATGGTTAAGATGAACATATCAAGGATATACTTCTTGGGGACTCCATTGAGGAGAGAAAAAAGGTATTTTTACCGGGTATTGGGAAAGAAGTAACAAACTGCAAACTAAGAAGAATATTACCAGTTACTGGGTAATAGACTCTTAGGGGACCAAAATATCTATCTAGGTAAGAGCTAGAAAGAAAACAGTCAATCAATACTTAACCCAATGAGGACATAACTCAAGGGGAATAATTCCATCCAGAAAATCTACTAGAGAGGAAACTGAAATAATAGTCATCTACGAGGAAACAAACTTGGTGGGGAAACAGAGAAAGGTTAAAGTCTTTCTGCTTAAGGGGATGAAACTCTACAATTTGAAGGAGGATAGACACCAGATTTGGTATGGGGTTAAAGTATCTCCATAATAGAGAATAAGAATCTCAAACAAATCAAATATGAAGATGCAGGATATGTAAATTATGAAATTATATGAATGTATATGTATATGTATATATGATGATTATGCTGACAAAACGATCACAAAGGATATCGAGGTGTCGTAAAGAAATTGAACTACCGGTACAATCCTCGGTCAATCCACAAACTATGGAGACAACTGCCAGAGAACAGAGAGATCAACATCCCAAGGGATCAACCCTAGCTGAGGACGGAGGAGATCTACTGAGGATAGAACATCCAAATCTGTGGGGAATTTTAGGTCAACACCATAAAAATGAGAGACAACACTACAGAGAAAATAATCAACAAAAGCTGCTCAGAAACCAGGAGGAAACTCTGACTGGGAGCAAATTGAGTGGTGAATAGTGGAGAATCAATGCAATCTACTGGGGAAGATCAACCATCTCTAAAGATCAACCCTGCTAAGGAGATACGAGCTTCGCTAGAGAAGGCAGAAACTCCACTAGGGATGTACAAGCTCCGCTGGAGAAGGCAAAAACTCCGCTGGGGATGGTAGAATTTCTGTCGGGGAAAACAACACGCCGCAGGGTATCTGGATCAACCAAATTAGTCAGGGATAACGATATTCCATTGGGGAAATGAATCAACATTAATGTCTAGGGATACCCGAAGGGTTAACTGCTTGGGGAACCTCCGATGCTTCGCACTTGAGGACTTGCTATCCATTGAAATGCTGTTGATATTTCTTTTACTTGCATTGGAAAAATTCTTGCTTTTATATATTTAAGAAAACTTGATTTTGATTTAAAAATTTAATTTCAAAATGATCATAATAAAATTTAAAGCTATTGGCTGAAGTAAATAAGAGTAGAAACAATTTGGATAAAAGCTCAACTTTATTTAATAGAATAGTAGTCTGTAAATGACAAGACTCCATAGATTTTACAAAGTTGAAAATGGTAATTTACATTGAAAAGGGGTACATTGAACACAAATAATCCTTATTCCTTCTACCAACTCTTGATATCCACTGTGCTCTTGACTGCTGCTGAAGATGAACTGATGGCAGCCCTTGCGCTCAAACAAACCTTCAAAACACTGAAGACCAGCAGAATGCAGTTACTTGCCATAATCCCTAATTTTTGAATAAGTTTCCCCAAGGTGGGGTACTCAACTTATCAGGACATTCTTTCTATTTTTATGTCTCTAATTTTTGCATGGATCTCCCTTTCGGGTTTTCAATCCACCGAGACGCTCATTTTTTCCTAAGCCGCCCTTTCGGGTTTTCAACTTAGCGAGCTGTTCTTTTATATTTTTTTTAGGCGAAGTATATCTTGACTGCATCTGCGTTCACCAAATGAGTGAACTCTTCACCATCCATAGTTGTAAGAATTAGGGCACCGCCTGAAAAAGCTCTCTTAACAACATATGTGCCTTCATAATTGGGAGTCCATTTTCCTCTGGAATCTGGCTTGAACGTCAAAATCTTCTTGAGCACAAGGTCACCTTCTCTGAATACATGAGGTTTGACCTTCTTATCAAAAGCTTTCTTCATTCTCTGCTGATATAACTGACCATGACACATGGCAGTCAATCTCTTCTCTTCAAACAAATTCAACTGGTCAAACCTGGTTTGGCACCACTCAGCTTCAGTCAAATTGGCTTCCATGAGCACACGCAATGAAAGAATTTCAACCTCTACGGGGAGCACTGCTTCCATACCATATACAAGAGAGAAAGGGTTTGCCCCTGTTGAAGTGCGGACGGATGTACGGTACCCATGCAAAGAAAATGGGAGCATCTCATGCCAATCCTTATATGTGACAACCATCTTCTAGATAATCTTCTTGATGTTCTTATTCGCAGCTTCAACAACCCCATTCATCTTGGGTCTGTAGGGAGAAGAATTATGATGTGCAATCTTGAAGTCTTTGCAAAAAGCTTCCACCATATTGTTATTCAAGTTCGATCCATTTTCAGTAATGATCTTACTTGGCACACCATAACGGCATATGATCTGATTCTTGATAAACCTTACAACAACTTGCTTGGTTACATTTGCATACGATGTCGCTTCAACCCATTTTGTGAAGTAGTCAATTGCCACTAAAATGAAGCGATGTTCATTCGAAGCATTGGGCTCAATCATCCCAATCATATCAATTCCCCACATGGAGAAGGGCCATGGGGAAGAGATAACATTCAAAAGTGTCGGAGGAACATGAATCTTATCAGCATAAATTTGAACCTTGTGGCATTTCTTCACAAATTTGCAACAATCAGATGCCATTGTCAGCCAATAGTAACCTGCTCGCAACATCTTCTTCGCCATTGCATGTCCATTGGAATAAGTACCAAAGGAACCTTCATGCACTTCGGTCATCAACAAGTCTGCTTCGTGTCTATCCACGCATCTGAGCAAAACCATGTCAAAGTTTCTCTTATATAGTATATCACCGTTCAAGTAGAAATTATCGGCTAATCTTCTCAAAGTCTTCTTATCAAGACACATCACAGATAAATTGGGAACTTCATTCCATATATTTCACTACGAACACATGAGCTGGCCTATCAAGACGCATCACAGATAAATTGGGAACTTCATTCCAATATTTCACTATGATCATTGATGCCAATGTTGCAAGAGCATCTGCCATCCGGTTCTCATCTCGAGGAATATGATGAAACTCAACCTTTGTAAAGAAAGTTGAAATCCTCCTCGCATAATCTCTAAACGGTACTAAACCGGGTTGATTTGTCTCCCATTAACCTTTGATTTGATTCACAACCAAAACCGAATCACCGAAGACATCCAAATACTTGATTCTGAGATTCATGGCCTCTTCAAGCCCCATAATGCAAGCTTCATATTCTGCCATGTTGTTTGTACACTTGAAAGTGAATCTAGCTTTAAATGGTAGATGCGTGCCTTGAGGAGTAATAATCACTACCCCAATGCCATTTCCATATTGATTAACAGCTCCATCAAATACCATGCCCCAACGGGAACCAGGTTCTGGCCCTTTCTTCAAGCCATGGTTCATCATAATCTTTCATTTTTAAGTACAAAATCTCTTCATCAGGAAAATCATACTCACTGACTGATAATCTTCAATTGGTTGGTGAGCTAAAGGGTCAGCCAAGATACTACATTTGATCGCTTTTTGAGATCGGTATTCAATATCATACTCTGATAACAACATCTGCCAACGAGCAATCCTCCCAGTTAAAACAGGCTTCTCAAATATATACTTGATCAGATCCATTTTTGATATCAACCAAGTGGTATGATTCAACATATACTGACGCAGACGCTTAGCAGCCCAAGCCAATGCGTAACAAGTTTTGTCAAGCATAGAATACCGAGTCTCACAGTCGGTGAATTTCTTACTGAGGTAGTAAATTGCAAATTCTTTCTTTCCAGTCTCATCTTGTTGACCAAGAACACAACCCATACTATCTTCTAGCACGATCAAATACATGATCAACGGTCTTCCTTCAACAGGGGGAGACAAAATCAGAGGTTCAAGTAAATATTCCTTGATACTGTCAAATGCTTTCTGGCAGTGTTCGGTCCAATCACAAGACTGATCTTTCCGAAGAAGCTTGAATATAGGCACACATGTGGCAGTCATGTGGGAAATGAACCTGGAAATATAATTCAAGCGGACGAGAAAACCTCTAACTTGTTCTTAGTTTTGGGCGCATGCATCTCTTGTATTGCTTTGACCTTGGTAGGATCAACTTCAATACCCTTCTCGCTGACAATAAAGCCCAACAACTTACCAGAACGAACACCAAAAGTACACTTATTGGGATTCAAGCGGAGTTTATACTTCCTCAAACGCTGGTATAGCTTCAATAAATGCTCAACATATTCCTCCTCATCAATTAATTTAGCATTCATGTCATCAACATATACTTTAATCTCTTTATGCATCATATCATGAAAAAGAGTAGTCATTGCTCTATGGTAAGTCGCACCAACATTCTTTAGACCGAAAGGCATCACTCTATAACATAATGTTCCCCAGGGTGTAATGAATATGGTCTTCTTCATATCTCCGGGTGCCATCTTGATCTGACTATATCCGGGAAATCCATCCATAAATGAAAAGACTTTGAATTTAGCAGTATTATCTACCAACATATCAATGTGTGGCAGAGGGAAATCATCTTTCAGACTGGCTTTATTCAAATCTCTACAGTCGACACACATCCAGACTTTTCCATCTTTCTTTGGCACATGCACAATATTGGCCACCCATTGCGGATACTCAACTGTCACAAGAAAACCGACATCAATCTGCTTTTGCACTTCCTCTTTGATCTTCACAGCAATATCAGGATGCGTTCTTCTCAACTTCTGCTTGAATGGAGCGAATTCTGGCTTCAACGACAATCTATGCTCCACAATTTTAGAATCCAACCCAGGCATGTCTTTATAGGACCAAGCAAACACATCTGAATACTCTCAAAGAAGATCAATCAACCCCTTCTTAGCATCTGGACACAGTCGAGACCCAATCTTGACTTCCTTCACATCATCCTCAGAACCCAAGTTGACTAGCTCAATCTGCTCTTCGAACGGCTGAATGGTCTTTTCATCTTGCTCAAGAAGACGAGACAATTCATCACTTACTTATGCATCACTTTCTTCCTCAACCTCAAACACAGGGAATTCAAAATTTGGAGAAGGAGAAGGATCATTATATTCAATGGGGTTAGGAACCAACCTGCATAATGATTTGATATTTTGATTTTAGAGAAGTGAATTTGTGACCAAATATTATGCAGATGGAAAATTATATTGTTTATTTATGTGTTTTGTGATTACCATTTTCCAGAATAAAGCAAAAAGTAAAAATAAACATCAAAGATGTGGATGAATAAAATTAATTTTATTGGTGATCAATTTAAAATGCCCAAACAATGTTCACTTCTCCCTTAGGCATAGGATAAGGATTTTAAAAATATAAAAGCAATTACTTAGATTGATGCAAAAATAATAGGAATATCAACGACAGTCCAATTCTTGCATGTCCCTCAATGCGTTACAAAGTTGGTGCAGTCTTCCTCTTCATCATCCTCTAGCACAGCAACTAAGTGTTGTTCATTGCCATGAATGAACCCTCCGCTACGGAAGTTGAGTTGCATATCTTCAGATCTAACAGCTGATGAGCCTCTCTGGAACCCCAAACCAGTTCTGCCTTTGTTTTTTGAGACCTCTACCATGCGCCTCCATTGATCAACAGTACCTTCTTCAACAATGTTTTGAGCATCTTTCAGCGAGGACATAGGTGCCCCAACTCTCTTCTCAGTAGCAATAGATAAGGCTTGGAATGGAGTCCCAACCTCATCCTTAACTTCAACATATGAGAAAGATGATATATGGCTAACCAACAACGCTTTCTCTCCTCCCACAATCACTAGCTTGCCATTCTTGACAAATTTGAGCTTCTGGTGCAGAGTGGAGGTAACAACCCCTGCCTCGTGAATCCATGGCCTTCCCAATAAACAGCTGTAGGCTAGGTGGATATCCATTACTTGAAAAGTAATCTGAATATCACTCAGACCTATCTTGACTGGAAGGTCCACTTCACCAACTACCGTTTTGCGCGAGCTCCTTGGTAAGATAGCTTTGACAAAGTTGACTTTGGAAGTACATTCAGTGACGAACCGGTGTCAACTAGCACATTTGACAAAGCATCTTCCTTACAATTAATTGAAATATGCAAAGCCAGGTTATGATTTCTTCCCTCCTCAGGGAGTTCTTCGCCACAGATGCTCAAATTATTGCATGAAGTGATGTTAGCCACAATGTGATCAAACTGATCCACAGTAACATCTTGCTCTACATATGCTTGTTCAAGAACTCTCTGTAGTGCTTCTATGTGCGCTTCAGAATTCAAAAGCAGAGACAACACTGAGATTTTTGAGGGAGTCTGGAGCAACTTCTCAACCACATTAAATTCACTCCTCTTTATCAATTGGAGTACCTCATCATGATCATTTGCTTTCAAGTTGCTAGATTCATCAGACTTATCTTTTGAACAGCCAACTGGATCTACATTAGGTACCTCCACCTTCTTACCAACAATTGTTTCCTCTTTGTTTTCCGGGACCACCGGCCCAAACACTCGACCACTATGGGTCACCTTCGTAACATCAGCAATGCTCACTACTGAACTAGTCGTAGGTAACGGGACCTCTTGACCATTCTTCATCATTGTAGCATTATACTGGTACGGTATAACCTTATCAGATGAATACAGGACTGGGCCCGCTAATCATATTACCAACGACGATACTGATCTTTGACTGACATTCTTGTTGCTACTGCTATCATACTGAATTATCAACCGCTCTTGTTGCTTGAAAATGGGTACTATGACATTGACGTCGTCATCTACATGACGAGATTGGACAATCTGGATCATGCCTTCATCCATCAGACGCTGGATGTCCCTTTTCACCACATCACACCCTCTTGGGTTCACACTACACGCAACACAACCAACATGGTCATGGTCACAGTCAATCACCAAACATATATCCTTGTGCATCTGCACCAAAGATCTTCGGATAAACCGGACATCAAAAACCTTGAATTCTCTAGGACACCCGTCCACCATATTCACTGAAGAGTTCCCATGAGCGACCAAAGGGTTTGCTTTCACATTTGGCGCGCGGTCCTCAAAGGACACCATACCACTCTTCATAAGCTTTCGAACCTCATATCTCAATGGATAGCAATTTTCAATATCATGTCCGGGTGCTCCTTGATGAAAAGCACAACGAAGCTCAGGTTTATACCACCAGGGAAGTGGTTTTGGGATCTGCGATAGGTTCCTAGGTTAAATTAAGTTCTTGAGAACTAGCGAGGGATACAACTCTTTATACGACATAGGAATCGGGTCAAAAAAGACCTTCTTCCTCTCAAAGATCTGCTGATGTTGATTGTTGTTGATATTGTTGTTGTTGTAGGTGTTCGTTCTTTGTTGCGGTTGTTGTTGTTGACATTGATGTTGTGGTTGTTGTTGAATTGATGTTGCTTGTTGATTAGAAAATACCGGAATTACTGATGACACTTGATAATGATGATGTTGACGGGGTGGTGGATTTCTTCTGATCCGAGGCCTCCTCTGCCTCCCACTGGAAATTACATTTGTCTCACTGTCCTTCTTTTTGCTGAAGCTACTGCCATACCTCTTACTCGTTGACGCTTCATCTCTTGACAAACATCCTTCACGGAATCCTTCTTCAAGTCTCATCCCCATATTTACCATTTCGGTAAAATCATCGGGGGCACTAGCGATCATGCGTTCATAATAAAATGAACTCAGGGTTTTCAAGAAGATCTTTGTCATTTATTTCTCCTCCAAAGGAGGAGTAATCTGGGCAGTCAACTCCCTCCATCTTTGCGCGTACTCTTTGAATGTCTTTTGTCCTTCTGAGACATAGACCTTAACTGGTGTCTATCTGGCGCCATGTCCACATTGTACTTGTATTGCTTCACAAAAGCCTATCCTAAATCGTTGAAAGTGCGGATGCTTGCACTATCCAACCCCATATACCAACGGAGTGCAGCACATGTCAGGCTATCCTGGAAGTAGTGAATAAGCAATTGGTCATTATCTGTCTGAGTTGACATCTTGCGGGCATACATCACAAGATGACTGAGCGGACAAGAGTTCCCCTTATATTTTTCAAAGTCAGGCACTTTGAATTTCACCGAGATTTTGACATTGGGTACCAAACATAACTCGGCAGCACTCTTCCCAAAAAGATCTTTACCTCTCAGCGTCTTCAATTCCTTGCACAGTTCAAGAATTGATCTTTTATTTCATCCATCTTCTCATAGACATCCGGACCCTCAGACGGCTCAGAATGATAAATGGTATCCTCTACGCGACGCAGAGTGTGTACAACTAGAGGTGGCACGGACATGACCGGGCTAGATGCCGGCATGGAAGCAAAGGTAGGTGCAAAGCCTTCTGGCACAAAGTTGGGCGGCATTCCCCAGGGGAATCCGGCAGGAAGGTTCGACGCGAAGTGGGCGGTAGCAGCAGGCACGGTAGAGGTAGTCACCTCTGAAGTAATAGTCCTTACGGGAGGAGTTGCAGGTGTTGGAAAAGCTTGACTTTGAGCTGCAAGAACTAACTCCATCATGGCAGTCAGGCGGGCGATCTCGTCCTTCAGCTCTCTGTTCTCTTGCTCTAGATGTTCCATAATTCTCAGATGATTGGCTCTGGTATTGTATCGGTGAGTCAGCTTGGCTAAAGCACAGAAGAAACACCAATCAGACACCTGGCAAAAATCGGTTTATGCAAATGATGCATGAAATGCAATGCTTGATTATTTTTTATTTCCAAGGAACTTACTATATCATTTGCAAATATATAATATTTAAATGGCAATAATTTGATATGACCAAAAATTTATTTTTATTTATATAAATTGGAAGGATCACATTGAGTACAATTTCAGAAACCAAATGAAAAAATATAAGAGACAAGGAGACTAGTCATCCTAAGGATCCCTAACAACATCAGAAGATCTAGCTGAAGGCGCGTACTTCCTTCGAATGCGACGGATCTCGGTCTCAAAAGAAGCTTTCATCTGAGTCTTCTCGAGGACAAGCTAGTCAACGATCTTCTTCCAAGCAACGGAAGGCTGAGGCATGCTAGAAGATGAAACCTCTGGCTCTCTCTGACTCTTTGTCACTCGGTCTTCAAGTAGCTCAATCAGTGCATCCTTGTCCTTAGACTCAAACTTCAACTCTTCATGCTTCTTGCTCAAAGCACGAAAACACTCTTCCCACATATCCTTCTCTTGCTTCATCTTGACGAGCGCGTCTTCCAACTCCTTTACATCTTGGTTATGGAGAGTTAATGGATCAACCACAACCATAGACATAGGTCTTTCACAAGGATAAGGCATCTCCAACTCCATAGCTCTCTTCTTTACCCAAAGAGTGTAAGCTTCCAAAGCTACACAATTGCATGGACCAAGCTCGAATCTTCCTTTCCTATGCACATTATGCCAAGCTTGCACAATCTTCTGCTTCAAATGTTGGGGATCTTTACCCTCTTGTTAGAAAATACCTTCTAACAACATGTTATTAGGTTTGTCTCTCAAAGGAAACCCAAGTCGTCGACGAGCAAAAACGGGGTTATAGTAAATTCCTCCTTGTGTACCCATGAGAGGCACATTAGAGAATTCACCACAACTATCAATAGTCTCCAAACTGCTCAAAGACGGATCATACCAAACTATATCATCATTAGTGAGAGACATAAGTCTCTGAGACCACCTTAGACATTGTTTGTTCTCCACAAAAGCAGGCGTCTGAGGCAAGTGCGAAATAAACCACTTATACAGAAGAGGAATGCAACAAACAATCGTTCCACCACCTTTAGAATTCCTCAGATGCAAAGAGAAATACATATCACCCAACAAAGTAGGCACATGATTCCCAATCAAGAAAAGTCTAATGGCGTTAACATCAACAAAACCGTCAATGTTAGGGAACAAAGCTAATCCATAGATGAGCAACACCAAGATAGCTTCAAAAGCGTCCATACTACCAGCTTGAGCAAAAGTAGTAGCTTCCTTGATGAGGAAAACAGATGGCAATCCAAATAACCCTCCTTTCTTCACCCAATGAGCCTCTATCTCAGACTTCTTCAAGTGAAGAGCTTCAGCAATAATACTAGATCGGGGAATCTCCTCCAATCCACTAAAAGGCACTCTACTAGAAACATGTACCCCTAAAAGATGAGAATACTCCTCCAAGGTAGGCACAAGCTGAAAATCTGGGAAAGTGAAACAATGGTAGAAAGGATCATAGAACTGCACAAATACACTCAAGAGTCCTTCAACCACATCAGCAGACAAGATGGACAGAAGCTTTCCATGACGTTGTTTAAAGTCCAAGGGATCTAATACAAAAGATGCTAGCTTCCTTAACTCTTTCAAGTCGGGACATCTGAAACTGTACTTCTTAGTATTCCTTCGTCCACAATCCATGTTCTGAAAATATTTGCAAATGATACCTTAGTTCCTTGAAATTTTTGTGTGATGAATGTTATGATGCTCATGAAGGCATGAATGCAACAATCACAAATAAGGGATCACACACAAGGGAAACAAAGGTCAAGGGATGAATCAAGACATTGTCAAGATCAATCATCCATTTTGGTGAATTATGGTTTACACCTTATCAACACCCAAGTTCCATTGATATTGACAAGACTTGATTGGATCAACCAAGAATCAAGGGTTTGTTGCAATTCACGAGCATGGAGTCTGGGTAAGAACCTTCCCAAAGGAGTGACCTAAGGATAAAAACCTGTAGATCATGTTCTAAAAAGTTCCCAGAGTCTTAATTCCATCTATCGGATATTTCAGGTTAAGATGACTGACTCATCGACCCATAATATTCTCAAGAGAAACTCGTCTGAGTGTAGTATCACGTAACAACTATTATCAAGTCTACCCTTGAACAGTTTCCGCACTACGTCCTAAATAGGCCATGATGGGTTAAGTGTTCTAAGGTCCTCAGCTTCTCATACCCAATTAGAGATAGTAATGCCTAAGCACAAATACTTGTGCGACATTTCCAAATTAAAAGGAGTCTCCACTAAGCAGATGGATCTCAAGCCAACTTGTTAAGGACTACTCCACACAAGTCGAACATGACTATACCATCCTCCTATCTTAATTTCACTCAAGTTCGGGTTAGAACTTATCTCACCACTCAGAGATCACCAAGCACAACAATTATAGTATATCACACATACATATATACAAACATCACATATATACAAATATATTTACACAAAAAGTAGGCTAAACCCACTGGAGACTACTCCCCTGCAGAGTCGCCACTTAATTTCTGTAGCGGGAAATTCATGATCATCAAGCTATTGATAAGCTAGATATCGATTAACAAGAGTCGCCACCGCGCTTTTATTGTTTCCAAGGGAAAAGGAAAAAAGTACGAACAAAACCCAAAAAGTAAGAAGTTTTCAAATAAAAAACTAATAAAAGTTAGAGATCACAGGTAAGGGGGTTGGTTACATAGAGGGAAGGTGTTAGCACCCAAAGTGTCCTAGGTACTCCTTGGGAGCTCTTTTTGTGTGCATATGTATTTTGTACAAAGTGATGTTTACAAACAAATAGAATGGGGGGATGAGAAAAGAATTCATTGACTATATTTTTGTGTTTGACAAGACCTTCGGTCTTGTGCCAACGTACCAACATAAAAACGAGGGATCAAAACCTCGTAGTTCGTGATACAAATTTCAAAGTAGGTGCATAGATTTTAATAAAATTTAAGTTTGAAAGGCACAAAGGCCTAAAAATTGTTTGAATGAATTAGTTCTTTTTGGCTTTTGAAAATTTAAGTCAAGTATAGTTAATTTTATTTATAAGTTTGATTTAAGAAAAGAAGTTTGAAAATGCAATGGCATAAGGCCAAAGTTTCTATCCTTTTTTGCAAAAGTGGTCAAAGTTTAGAACAAAAGTAGTTCACACAAAGAAGATTTTTAAAAATGGAGGGAGAGATTTTGAAATTAAAGAAATGGGGAGAAGATGAAGAGACTATCCTATGTACAAAATTTAAAAGTTTAGGGTTGAAAAGATCTGACCAAGTGGGTAGCAATCCAATAGACAAAAATGTCAATAGAAACCCAGAATTCCCTTGGACTTTTAGAATCAAGCAACACACAAATGCAAAATTATATTATCTTGAAGAGAAAGGCATCAAATAAAGATGACCTCATCCAAGCCTATCTATTCCATGACCTTCTTCTTAAATTGCTCATGTAACAGATGGATTCCACAAGTCACAGGTTCAAAATAACAACTTCACAATGATCATGTTGCAGATGAATTCAGAGGGGTCTTGAAAGATATATCAGATGGATTTCAAATTGCAAGCACTTGGTTCTTCGAAAAGTTGGAATTGGCCAAGGCCATTAGCATAGGAAGGTTTCCTAGAGCCGAAGTCCATTTGTCCAAGATCAAGCCAACAGTCCACTCAAACGTTTTTTAGGGTTTTTGTTATTATTATGTACATTAATGGTCAAAGATCACACAAACAGACAAAGTATACACAAACAAAATATATCACACAATATGGTCCAAATGGATAAAGTGAAAATTGCATTAACATAAACAATCGGGATGATATGAACAATGACAAATGAAATAGAGTGCTAAAAGTATATTGCATTAAAGTAAAAGCTTGAAATTAAAAGTTAGTAGTTAGTAGGTTATGAGTTAGTATTGTTTTGCTTTTACTTTTCATTTCAAGACATTTTTTGGATAACACTTAACCCACTTATCACAAGCATGGATCCTTGAACCAAAACATCTTCCAAAGGAAGGAAAGAAGGCTACGTTTCCATACAATACCATGAAAGAGGGGAGACTTACAATCTCACTAACTAGAATGCTTATGCCTTTTAGGTCACAACTATTTGAGGCCGGGCAATAGAATTTTGGTGTTAATGCATGTTAGAGACATAGTATAATGGACTATGCTCTTGAAACATACCACACACAAAAAAGAATATGCAAAAGGTGTGGCCTAATCTCATCCATACTCATGTCAATTTTTCAATCAACTAGTTCTAAATTTGTGACCTAAAAGGCATAAGCATTCTAGTTAGTGAGATTGTAAGTCTCCCCTCTTTCATGGTATTGTATGGAAACTTAGCCTTCTTTCCTTCATGGATGAGATTAGGCCACACCTTTTGCATATTATTTTTTGTGTGTGGTATGTTTCAAGAGCATAGTCCATTATACTATGTCTCTAACATGCATTAACACCAAAATTCTATTGCCCGACCTCAAATAGTCGTGACCTAAAAGGCATAAGCATTCTAGTTAGTGAGATTGTAAGTCTCCCCTCTTTCATGGTATTGTATGGAAACTTAGCCTTCTTTCCTTCCTATGGAAACACCAAAGCATTAGCCATGAGATTTATCATAGGTCAAACAAGGTCAAAGGACCATGGAGAAAAAATTTCATAATTTTTGGACATTTAAAAATATTTTTAAACAATTAAAAAAATGCAAAATCAATTAATTCATGAGAAATATTAATAATGATCCAAAAAATAATTTTAATTCAGAATATGAAAGAGAAAAATATTTGAATTTTTTTGGTGAAAGTCCCATATTTTTTGGATCAATATTGAATTTAATATGAATTATTGAAAATAATGAAATAAAAATAAAAATTCAGATAATCAAAATTACGTGGACCATCTAATCTCCCTCATTAATTGAGGTGGCAGATCAGATGGTCCCTAGCGCGCATTCCACATGGTCATTAGTCAACAACACTGCACAGATGGTAATTAAAACCAACGATCAAGATTAAAACAAAAGGAAAGGATCATGTGGTTCAGAGCTTTGCCAACTCATCGCCGGAGCCAAAGCTCCGGTCACCTTCTCCAGTGGACCTCACCGGACTGGTCCACCATAAACCATCACCAAAAAGAAAAACAAGGACATGATCTTAAAGAAAAAATGGCACTGAGCTCGAATCAGACCTCAATTCACTCTAACTCCAGGTATATTGAGAGATACATGGAGTTGAAATTTGAGGTACATGAACTGAGTTGCCTCGATTTGACCTCAAAGCAACTGAATCTTTTTGCCTACATTGGTAGGACTTCAGACAACCAAAGAATCAATAGAATTGAGGAAGAATTTGAGAGAATCGAAGAGTTCAAAATTTCAAGAAAATACCTTCAATGGAGGTCTGGATTCAACTGATCTTGATCTTGCTTGTGCTTGGTCTCACTCCACTTGCTTGCAGGAGAAGGATTGAATGGTTAAGAAGCTGTGGATTCCTGGAGAATTGAATTTCAAAACAGTGGAAATTCAAGCTCAAATTCAAGAGAATTTTTCAGGCTTATCCTTTGCAAAGTGAGAGTTTGAAATGGGGGATCAAAGCTGGCGCGATTGTGTGTGAATTTCTGAGCAATTGAAGCTCTATTTATAGCTGAAATGGTTGATAATTGCACACTTCAAATTATTTTCCAATTTTGGCAAATGGTGATGCCATGGTGCATGGGCGTGCACAGGCTCATGAAATGATTGCTTGAGGTCCACAAATGAATATCAGATGCTCTGAACTAATCTTGGATTGCAAGGCAAATGCACATTGATGTTTGAAGTTTAATCCTTGCCAAGTGATGTCACCCTGTTTAAGCCATGTGCAGCCTATGCATTTCTTGTCCAAAATGAATGAATTTGAGCTCTTTGGAAAGGTTAGATCAATAGGAACAACTATCATGTTTAACACTTTTTAACTTGGAGCTTGGAGCTTGGAGAAATTTTAGGTGGAAGTTTCGAAATTTTTGACATATCAAATTTTTTCTAAGTGTCAAGCCATATGTCTCAATATTCTACCTTGCTTAACTTTTTATAGGAGCTTCAAATGAGAAAAGTGTATTCATAAAAGTTGTATCTCTCTCAAATACCTTCAAAAGGTTCACCAATTTCATGTCATTTGGATTTGAAATGTTAGAGTTATTAATTTTTGAAGTTTGGAAAAATCACTTGATCAATGGTATAGGTCAAAAGTGACCTATAATGTAACCTCATATCACATGCTCAAAAAAGTCCAATTAGCTCCCACTCCAAACATAAAAGTTTAATTAGACATATTGAATTCGATTGTGAAACTTGGAAATCTTTCATCTCATGAAAATTGAGCAAGTTATGGCCTTGGGAAGTTGACTTTCAAATTAGGGTTTAGACAAAATGACCTAAAATGTTTCAACATAGAAAATGATTTTCCAAGCAAAAATAGATCTAGGTCTCAACATGAAAGTTGTTTGGTATGACATTTAGAGTAAGTTTTATTTCGGATTAATTTTCATATGGGGAAAATTGTAGGAGATAGGGTCTAGGGAGACCCAGTTTTGATAGGATGAATTCATCTGGCCAACCACCATCAACCAACTTGCTAATTTCCAATTCTTTTGACTTTCTTGGCTCATGGTAGATCATATATGCATAAGATGATGAATTTTGAAGTGTCCCTTGAGAAATTTGATCAATTGGTGAGATAGCTTATTGGAGAAGTTACTCAAGATACCCAGTCAAACTAGGGTTTCCAAGGCAAATCACCCTCAAACTCTTGAAGAAAACTTGATCAATATAACATGTAGAGAACATTGGGACTCATATACGATGTTCATAACCATTCTTGAATCAATTTTTGGTTGTGCTCTTTGTTCATGAGGGTCTTAAACCCTAGATGTGAACTTGATGAATCAATGAGATCATGCCCTTCCTACAAAAGAATTAGGCAAAAAAAAAGACATATTTTTGGTATTTTGGTTAGTAAAATGATAATATACAAGTATGATATAATCACATAGTGCTTGGTGATCTCTCCCAAAACAAACCCAATAGAAAAGTGGTAAAGGAGAATGCCAAGACATGATCCCAATGCTAATGCTTATGATGGAATTGCATGAGGGATCTTAGGGTCAAAATTGGGGTCTTACACCCATCTATCGGATACTATAGGTTTAGATGACTAACTCATAAACCCATAGTATTCTCAAGAGAAACTCGTATAAGTGTAGTATCGCGTAGCAACTGTTATCAAGTCTACACTTGAACAATATCCACACTACATCTTAAATAGGCCAAGTTAGGTTATATGTTCTACGGTCCTCAGCTTCTCGAACTCCTAGATCGGAAAAAGTAATGGCTATACACGATTCACTCATGTGACATTTGTAATTCCAAAGGGGTCTCCACTGAGTAGATGGGTCTCAAGCCAACTCGTTAAGGACTACTCCACACGAGTCGAACATGACTATATCATCCTCATATCTTAATTGCACTCAAGTTTGGGTTAGAGCTTATGTCACCACTCAGAGATCACCAAGCACAACAGACAAATTATATCACACAAACAATATATACAAACAAACATCAAATATCAACAAAATATTGCACACAAAAGAGTAGGTTAAACCCACTGAGGACTACTCCCCAGAAAATTCGGCACTTTATTTCTATAGCGGTGCATTCGTGACCATCGAGCTATGGATAAACCCGATGTCAATTAAAAAATCAGAGTCGCCACTGCACCTTATTTATTTCTAAAGGAAAAGAGGAAAGTATGAATAAAAACCCAAAGATAAGAAGTTTTCAAATAAAAACTAATAAAATGCCAGAGATTACAGGTAAGGGGGTTGGTTACACAGAGAGAAGGTATTTACACCCAAAGTGTCATAGGTACTCCTAGGGAACCCTTTTTTGTGTGCAAATGCTTTTAGCTGAAAATGATGTTTAATAAAAATGGAATGGGGGGATGAGACAAGAATGCATTAATTATATTTTTGTGTTTGACAAGACCTTCGTTCTTATGCCTACGTACCAACATAAAAATGAGGGATTAAAACCCCGTAGTTCATGATAAAAATTTCAAAGGAATTGGTGAATTGATTTTAACAAAAGTTTGACAGAGAAAGGCACAAAAATGGCCAAAGATCTAAATGGGGTGGTTAATTGTTTTTTTCTTTTGAAATTAAAGTCAGTATAGTTAAGTTTATTTATAAGTTTTATTTAAGAAAGAAGTTTTAAAAACTCAATGGATTAAGGCCAAAGTTTCTAATCATTAAAACATGTCTAAATTGAAAACACAAACAAAGAAGATTTTTGAATAGAGGGAGAGATGTTGAAATTAAAGAAGTGGAGAGGAGATGAAAGGACTATCCTAGACAAAAATTAAAAGTTAAGAGTTGAAAAGATCTGACCAATGGGATGCAATCCACAAGACAAGAATGTCAGATAGAAACCCACTTCCTTTGGACTTTTGAGAAGACAATAAGCATAAGCAATATCCAAGCAATTATATGAAGGCCAAGGCATCAAATAAATATAGCCATAGTATCCAAGCAAACACTCTAATAGCAAGCAGTCTTCAATATCTTCAAATGTATCAGATGAAATATTTCCTTGGTAAACTCACAGAAACAATCATCAGCCAGAAACAATAAGAATAATATGACAATTTAAGGCCAAAGACAAAATAGTAGATGAGCCCAAGTGGAAATCAAAGCTTGTAGCAGATGAAAGGCACTGTCAAGGATAACTCAATCTCAAATAGTGGCATTGGCCAAGTCCTCAAAGCATAGGGAAGTTGTATATCCTAAGTCCAAAAGTTCAGATAAAGTCCAACAGTCCACCAAGATATTTTTTTAGGGTTTTTGTTGTTATTAAGTATTTTAAGGTCCTAAGACCACAAACAAAATCACAAGCACACAATATATATAATCACAAGATATGGCTCAAGTGAGCAAAGTGAAAAGGACTGAAACATAAACATCTTCCAAGAAATGTAAATGGCAATGAATGGTAAAGGTACTGAAATTTAAATTGCATTAAGTAAATGACTTGAAAGTAAAGCAATGTTATTAAGAAGTTAGTCAATGTTAGTGAAGAGTTTTGATTGTTTAAGTCATTCCTTGGAGAACACTCAACCATCCATTCACAAGTATGAAGACATGAATCAAGATATCAATCATGAGAAGTGCTCCATCTTGGATAAATCGACAAGTACGCCACTAGATCTCATGAATGGAAAAAAGGTCAAGTCTTTACACAATACCATGAAGAATGAGATACTTAAAATCTCACTTACTAGAATGATATGCCTTGCGGGACAAATTTAGCTCTATGTTAAGCAATCGTAATTAGACTTATGTAGAAGTCACAACCATCTGAGGTCGGGCAATAAAGATATTGATGTTAATATATGTTAGAGACTTGGTACAAAGAACCAAATTCCTAAAACATACCACACAAAAATAAAGTGGGAATGACCTATCTCAATCCAGCTCATGTTGATTCATCTGAGACAAGGTCAATGATGGATAAGGAAAGAATATGGATGAGGATGAAGAGGGAATGATAAATAGAAACCCAAATTGATCACAAGAGGAAATTCATCTGATCAATACTATCCATTCATTTTAGAGAATGAAATGTACATTTCATCAACCCCCTAAACCCAATAGTATTGGTCAAACAAAAGTCAAATCAACCATGACCAACGCCAAACAGAAAGTCAAACACCACAAGATCAACTAAATGGCTCAACATTTTTTTAAATGGACAAAACC
This sequence comes from Lathyrus oleraceus, assembly GCF_024323335.1. Lineage (NCBI taxonomy): Eukaryota > Viridiplantae > Streptophyta > Magnoliopsida > Fabales > Fabaceae > Lathyrus > Lathyrus oleraceus. The sequence goes on from NC_066582.1 coordinate 256,227,116, forward strand.
TCAAATCCCTTCAAATCATTAAATAAATGGCCAAGGAATTTATCCTAGGTCAAACAAGGTCAAAAGACCTTAGACAAAAAATTTCACAATTTTTGGAAAGTCAGAAGTATTTTAAAATATTTAAAAATAAGTAAAAAATCAATTAATTCACAAAAAATATCAAAATTAATAAAAAAAAAATGATTTTAATTCAAAATATGGAAGAGGAAATTATTTAAATATTTTTGATGAAAGTCCCATATTTTTTGGATTAAAAATGGATTTATTATGAATTAATCAAAATAAAGGGATTAAAAGAAAAATCAGAATTAATAAAATAAAAGGAAAAAACACGGGCCATCAGATCTCCCTCATTAATTGAGGTGGAAAATCTAATAGCCAAGTGCATGGGGTCTATGAAACTCCTTAGTCAATGCGTGGGAACTATGGTAATGCAAACCGAAGGTTGAGATAGATCCTTGGACCAAGATCAGATGGATGAAAGGAAGCCAACTCACCACCGAAGGTAAGGCTCCGGTCATCTTGTCCGATAGTCCTCACCAGACATGTCCACCATGAACTTCCATAAAAATGAAAAGTGAGCATACTATTTTAAAGGAAAAATGCTCAGGAGCTCGAATCTAACCTTAATTTATCCCAATTTCAAGTATATTAAAATATACATGGATTTGAAATTTGAGGTGCATGATCTGAGTTGCTTCAATTTGGCCTCAAAGCAACTCAATTTGTTGCTTACATTGGTATGTTAGCAGACAACCAAAGATCAAGCAAAATAGTTGAGAATTGAGGGAGAATTGAAGAAGAGAAAGTACAGAAAATTCACCTTCAGTTTGCTTCAATTGAGCTTGATCTTTCTTCCAATTTGCTTTGGCTCACCTCTAACAACTTGCAGGAAGTGCAATGGATGATTAAGAAGCTTGGATTCTTGGAGTTTCAATTCCAAAACAGAATGAGAATTGAAACTCAATTTCAAGTAAAATCTTCAAGTTTATCCTTTGATGGAGGTTGGGTAAGAATCAATGCAAATTTTGGGCCAGAGGGATCCTCCTTCTGATCAGCAAGGGTATGTATATATAGCATTGCAAGTTGTTTTCCACACCTTCTAAATTTTTGCCAAAAATAGCAACCCTTGGTTGCATGCTTGCATGGGCGTGTACAAGGCCCATGTAATGATATGGATATGTCCAAATCATGTGCTAATCAACCTAAAATGATAATATTGGATCAATCATTAGGGAAATGGAAATTGGACATTGAACTTACCAAATGAGGCCATGCATTACATCCATGCGCAAGTCACTAAAAAATGCTCCAAATGTCTTGATCTTGGATATTTTGGAAAGGTAACATGAAGGGGAACAACTTTTATGTTTAAGACTTTTCCATTTGGAGCTTTTATCATGATGAATATTGAGGTGGAAGTTGGAGAAATCTAACATAGTTGAAAATTTTCTAAGTATAAACTCAAATGACCACTTCTTCCACCTTGAATAAGTTTTGATATGAGCTTCAAATGAAAATGTTTCCTTCTTCAAAGTTGTACATATCTCAATCCTATTCAATTGGATTACCAATTTGACACCATTTGAATCTTGCATGAGGGAGTTATGGATTTTAGAAGTTGAGAAAAATTGCTTGTTCAATGATGATGGCCGAAAATAACCTATAATGTTTCCTCTTGGCACATGCCCTTGCAAGTTGAGTTTGACATTTCTCAAAGAAGAAAATTTGGATACGACATCTTGAATTTGATCATTAAACTTGGATGGTCTTCATATCATAAAAATTGAGCAAGTTATGTTCTTTGGAAGTTGACTTCCTAACTAGGGCACAGACAAAATGACCTATAATCTTTCACCATAAAAAATGTTTTTCCAAGAAAAATTAGATTTTAATGTCAACATGAAAGTTTTTTGGAATGTAATAAAGAGTAACTTTGATCTTGGAATCATTTTCATATGACAAACAGTGTAGGAGATAGGGTCTAGGGAACCCTAGTTTTGACTAGTTGACTTTCTCTGGTCAACCTCTTTGAACCGTCTTGCAAACTTGAAGTTATTTTGCTCTTTGGGGATCATGGAGGATCATATATGCATAATATTATGTGTCATGAAGCATCCCTTGAAATATTTGACCAATTTGTTGAAGAAATTTGCTGAGGAAGTCACACAAGATACCTAGATGAATTAGGGTTTCCAAGGAAAACAAGCTTCAAACTCTTGATGAATTCTTGATCAAATTGACAAATAAAGAACACGTGGATCCATATATGATGCTTAGAACCATTGTGAACCTTTCCTTGATTGATCCCTTGCACTGAGGGTATCAAACCCTAGATATGAGCTTGATATGGCACAAATGGATGCACACACTACCTATAAAATAAAATGAAACTACACCAGATATATTTTTGGTATTTTGGTTAGTAAACAAAGAAAAAAAAAGCATGATACAATAAAATATGCTTGGTAATCTCTCCCAATCCAAACCCAATGAATGAGGGGTGGGGAGGATGCCAAGGTATGATCCCAAAGCCAATGCAAATGATGAGATATCATGAGGGATCTTAGGGTCAAACTTGGGGTCTTACACAATTGTATTGACCAAGTCAAGGTCCAATTCAACAAAGACCAAGGCCAAATAGAAGTAAGGTCAACATAAAGTCAATACAAAAGCTCACGAAAGCATTAAATCAATTAAACTATTTTAAAATATTTTAAGAATGAAGAAAAATAAGTTTTTAAATATCAAAAACCTAAAACCCCTTCAAAACACCAAATAAATGGCCAATGGATTTATCATAGGTCAATTAAGGTCAAAGGACCATTGAATAATTTTTTTGGTATTTTTCAAAAGTCATAAGTAATTAAAACTAATTAAAACAAGTTAAAAATTCACAAAATTCACAAAAAATATCATACTTAATCCAAAAATTAATTTTAAAACATAAATAGGAAGAAGAAAATATTTGTGAATTTTTGGTTTTGGTCCCATAATTTTTGGATCAAATATGAATTTATGGTGAATTTTAAAAGAAAAGGCTAATTCAAAATCAATTTAGAAAAATAAAATAATATAAAAAAACCGGAGCCATCAGATCATCCCTCATTAATTGAGGTGACAAATCTGATGATCCAAAACACACATTCCATATGTTCCTCCAGTCAACACGCCACACACCTGTTAAACATAAACAAAATCTCAGATTAAAAGATGGAAGAGAGATCCAAGGGTGAGGACATGGCCACGCCACCACCGCAGCCCTTGTTCTGGTCTTCTTCTCCGGTGAGGGTCACCAAACTTTCAAGATCCAAGTTGTCCATAAATTTATGGATCTAACATCATTTTAAAGGAAACAGTGCAAGGATCACGAATATGACCTCTGTTTGTTCCATCTCTCAGTCTATAGTTAGAAAAGTGAAGATCAAATTAGAGGTGTTCAACCTGAGTTGCTTTGAATCAAGCTCAAAACAACCTAGTCATTTGGCCTACATTGGTAGGACTTCAACCAACACAAAATTCAGTTTAGATCTAGAGTATGGAGGGAGAATAAAAGAGATGAAGTTTTGAGAAATTCACCTTCTCTGAGTTGTTTCTGAGCTTTGTTATTGATGCAATTCTTCATGCTTTCTCTTCCTCTTGCTTGTAGAAACTCAATGAAGTGGAAAAGGGAATGGATCTTTGGAGTTTTTGTTCATAAACTTGAGTTGAACAAAAACTCGTTTTCTTAAGAAGTATTCAAATAATTTTATGGTGCGAGGTTATGGAAATGGCTAGTAGAGCTTGGGCAGTATCCTCCTTCATTCTGAGCAAATGGTCTTTGATTTATAGGCCAACCAAATGATATGTGCCCCTTTCCAATTTTGAACAAAAAAGAGAAATTCTTGGTGCATGGGTGATAGTACAAGCCCAATTAATGATTGGAATCCACTCTAAATCATGCAAGGAAGTTGCTGAAGTCATCACACAAGGCCATGCAAAGTTGTGCATTGTTTGGAGCTCAAAACTTGCCAAAACAAGCCATGGAAAGACGACATGCGCAAGTCCCTCATTTCTCATCCAAATGATGTGATATTTAACTTTTTGAAAAGCTATCATCATATAGAACAACTTTGATTTTATGACATTTTCAATTTGAAGCTTGGAATATTGAGAAAACTGGCCTCGAAGGTGAAGGTATCAAACATACTTAGAAATTTTTCTAAGTTATAAGCCAAATGACCTCTTTTTCCACCTTGAATAACTTTTTTATGTAAGCTTCAAATGAACTTGCGTCCTTATAAAAGGTTGTATATCTTTAATTTCTATTAAATGTGACCATAAATATGGCACCATTTGGAGTTTAGATGATGGATTTATGGATTTTAGAAGTTGAGGAAATTTGCTTATTCAGTGACGAGGACCAAAATGGACCTATAATGTTTCCTCATGGTACATGAATTTGAAAGTAAAATTTCATATTTATCAAATAATAAGAGTTGAAGAAGACATCTTGAAATTAATCATGAAACTTTGATCATATTCATTTCATAAAAAAATGAGGAAGTTATGTCTCTTGGAAGTTCACCTTCTAACTAGAGCACAAACAAAATGACCTATAATCTTTCACCATAGAAAAGGACTTTCCAAGAAAAATTATATCTTGAAGAAAAAATGAAATATGTTTGTAATGGAATAAATAGTAACTTTATTTTTGGAATAATTTTCATATGGCAAAAATTGTAGGAGATAGGGTCTAGGAATCCCTAGATTTGACTAGTTGACTTTTCTGGTCAACTTCCTTGAATCAACTTTCATACTTGAAGTTCCTTTGATCTTAGGGGATCATGGAGGATCATATATGCTTATTATTATGTAAAATTAAGTATCCCTTGATATATTTGACCAACTGTTTAAGAAACTTGCTGAGGAATGCACACAAGATACCCATACGAATTAGGGATTCCTTGACAAACAAGCTTCAAACTCTTGATGAACTCTTCATCAAAATGACAAATAAAGAACATGGGGATGCATATATGATGTTTAGAACCAATGTGTACCTTTTCTTGCTTTATCTATTGCATTGAGGGTCTCAAACCCTAGTTGTGGGCTTGGTGGGGCACAAATGGACACACACTACCTATAAAAGAAACAAAGTTATACTAGACATATTTTTGTATTTTGGTTAGTAAACAAAGTAAATAAATTATGATACAATCATATATGATTGGTGATCTCTCCCAATGAAAACCCCATGAATGATAGGTGATGAGGATACCAAGGTGTGATTCCAATGATAATGCAAAGCTATGAGATGGCATGAGGTATCTTAGGGGTCAAAATAGGGGTCTTACAATAATCTCCATAGAATATATTTTGTGTGATAAACTTGTATTCATTTGTGTATTCTTCTTTTAAGAATCACTTTGTAAACACATCTTTGTATTTCAATCTGTTTGATCGTGTTTTCCTTGAGTGACTAGGGTTTAGTCATAATACTCAAGAAGACATTGATTGTAGGTATTTGTGTTGTGATCAGTTTGGTTATAGTGGATTAAGATCTTGCTGATAAGGCAAAATCACCTTGGCGGGTGGACTGGAGGTAACTTAGTCAACAACAAGCTAGGATAAAAAAAATTGTTTCATTATTTTTGTTCTTTGTTTACTGCTTGTTGTGTTGGGTTGAAAAAGCTTTCATTTTTAGAAACCCAATTCAAACCCCCTTTCCTGCATTTCTTGTCACCTTCAATTAGAATCAGAGCTCCAGTTCTAGCATTGATAAATTATCAAACACTTAACTGTGTCAAATAAAGATTCGGTCTGTTAAACACAATGAGGATTATTCCATCTCCACCTGCTGTAAATGATAAAGATCACTATAGCGCTAAGCCTCCTGTTTTTGATGGAGAAAGATTTGATTAATGGAAAGATAGAATAGAAATATTATTTCTAGGTCATGATGTATATATATGGGATATAATGGTAAATGGATACATACATCATATTGATGCTAGCGACAACAAAATAGAAAGAGTGACGATGCAAAACAAAAGAAAGATTATAAAAATCATCACAAAGCTAGAATTATCTTGTTGAAAGCCATCTCATATACTGAGTACGAGAAGTCTGAAAATACTAAAGCTTTTCAAGAAGAAGAAGATTATGAAGAAGAAGATGTGTTGTCTCTTTTGTCTAAAAGAGTGAATTAATTCTGGAAGTAAAGATAAGACAGATTCAGAGGACAAAGAAGGACAAACGGCCGTTCTGAGTCTACTTCTGGATCCAAGAAAGATGGATCCATCAAGGACATCATACTTTATGAGTCTAAGGAACCTGGGCTACAAGAGTGAATGTCCCAAGTTGAGGAAAGACAAATCCAAGAAGAAATTCCACAAAGAAAAGAAGAAAGATCCAATGGCTACCTGGTACAATTCTGAATCATCTGAAGATGAACATGCAAATGTAGCGCTGATGGCAACCATATAAGCTCCAAATGAAGAAGCTCTCTCAAAATTAGAATCTGATTCAGACGCTGAAGACATATTCGCTGAACTCTCTCGCTCTGAAGTTGTATCAAGTTTAACAAAAGTTCTGGATAAGTATCATAAGCTTCTGAACAAATACAAGGATCTGAAAAAGGTTCATGTATCTGAGTCAGAAGCATACTATAAGCTTAAGGAAGATTTATCAAGTTTAAATGAAGAAAATTTTATTTTGAAAAATAATAACTCAGTGCTTCAGAGCAAGAGTTCCAAACTTCCAGAAGCTTCTACAGACTCCGATGATGTCATAAAGAAATATGATATATCCTTCCAGAAATTTCTTGCTAGAAGCATAAATAGAAGCATAATGGATTCAATGATTTATGTCGTAAGCAGAAACAAAACAAGAGGAATTCGTTATGATTCTAATGAAGAATCTACTTCTGAAAAAGATGATAAACCAAAAACTCTTTATTCCCATTTTTCCCTTCTGGTAAACAAAATGATGTTGTGCATAAAGGTAAAACCTTTTCAAAACCTAATGCTAAAGCAAAATCTCTTTCCCATTTCAACCATGCATTCATGTATAAATATCTTGCAGAGAAACCCATGCTTGTTAAAAACTATGGGAAGATAAACCAAAAAGGACCCATCAAGTTGTGGGTACCTAAGCATACAATAATCTATCTTATTGACATCCTTAACAATATAGTTAAGACACCAATCATGGAATTGGACTCTGGCTGCTCGCGACACATGACGGGAAGAAAACATATGTTCAAAAGCCTGGAACTTAAGCCTGGAGGCATCGTTGTTTCAGAGGCGATCATAAAGGGAAGATCATTGGTTCTAGAATAGTTGGTAACTATTATCTCCCATCTATTACTAATGTTTTATTAGCATGAGGAGGATTTCTTAGCTAAGTAAGCTTAATTTAGTTAGAGGCCTTCCTAATTTGAAGTTTACTTCAGATGCTCTTTGTGAAGCATGTCAGAAAGGCAAGTTTTCAAAAACTTCTTTCAAAGCAAATAATATTATTTCTACCTCTAGGTCTTTGGAAGTTATGTACATTAAACTTTTTAGACCAGTGATAAATGCTTTCGTCTATGGAAAGAAGTATGAATTAGTCATTATAGATGACTATAACATATAGACATGGGTTAAGTTTCTAAGACACAAGGATGAGTCACATTCTGTGTTTTCTACCTTCTGCTCTCAAGTGTAAAATGAGAAATACTTTAGAATTCTTAAAGTCAGAAGTGATCATGGTGGAGAATTTGAAAATCAACATTTTGATTTTTTTTGATGAAAATGGCATTTCCCATGATTTCTCCTGCCTTACGACTCCACAACAAAATAGTGTTGTAGAGAGGAAGAAAACAACTTTGTAAGAAATGGCAAGAACAATGATCAATGAGACTAATGTGGATAAGAACTTATAGGTTGAGGCAGTCAACACAACATGTTACATCTAGAACAAGATCTCTATAAGATATATTTTGGGTAAGACTCCCTATGAATTATGGAAGAATAAAAAACCCAACATTTCATATTTTCATCATTTTGGATATGATGTAGATGACATATTATCATTACATGATTTCTATGAGTATTTGCGATGAATTAGATGGAATTTCAAGTTAAAGATGAGCTATATATAAAGAAATGTGAATAAAGTGAAGAAGTCGAAGAAACAAAGCAAATCCAAGAAATTAAAAAGAAATATGTATTTTTCAGCATAATCTACATTTTGACGTTTGTCCAGTAAATTAAGCATATCCAAAGTTTCGTAACTCGTTTTGACGCGAGGTTTTATTCAATGAAGCTAAGAGAAATATCTACATTCCGGAATAATCACCTGCATGAAGAAAATTATCACGCGTATAATGCAGCGTGTTCAAAATCACACGTGCGATGGAAAAGTATCAAGTGTGCGATAGGTTGTTTTCTGACGCATTTCAACTGATTTAACAGGGGATTTTTGATACTTTTGTAAGGATTACAAAAATTGGATACTGAAGCACGGTTTTGAGGGCATAATTAGAGATTTTTGGAGCATTTGAAGCCATTAGAGGTCATCTCTTCAAGGGACTTCCTATGTTACCTTTATCTATCAATTGTGGTATTTTTAATTGCATTATAAGTAGCTAAATTCTTCTAGGGTAGGTTGTGTTAGGATGAACCTATTTCTATGTTGTTGGGTTCTATATTGATTTGACCATTGTATGAACCTATTGATCTATAATCTTATTCAATTGCCTCTTGTTTGTAATGCTTTTTAGATACTCTTTTAATCTGATTTTGGGCACATAGGGAATACTGACCATTAGTGTATGTGTTTGATCTAGGGAAATTGTTGTACTTACGCTGATTGAATAGGGACAGGATACCTCGAGTAGTGGTATAGAGAATTAACATTCTATACATCGTCTAACCCTGCTTACGTTGGCGGGCTAGAGATATAAAGCTTTAAGTAGTGGATAATGAGTTATTTCGCGAGGGATCTGCTATAATGGTTTTGTTAATTCGCTGTGAGATTATAGTGATTATATAATTCATATCGGGCATCAATCAACATCAATAGAGAAATAGGGGATTCTACAACACAACCTAACCGCTTTCGTGACATTGTTTACTCATTTATTTTGTTTTCACAGTTAAACTCGAAAATTCCTCCTTTTTACTAGTTTTTATAAATTGCACACATTTTGTCTTGCTTGGAGGCAGTTCATGTGGATTCGGTCTTTTTTATTACTTCGACATTATCGACACACTTGTCGAGAAGTCGTGAAGTTTTTGGGGCCGTTACCGGGGACTGTTGATATGTCAGCAAGGCAATGCTTGTGCAACGTTTAGTTTTGTTTTTTGTTTACTTTTATTTTTGTTTTCAATTATAAATATTTTTTTTTGTAATTAGTTATTTTTATTTCTTCTTAAATTTTATTTCCTATTCTTTCTCTTTTTAGTTTTTTTTTGTTTAATTTTTGTTTATCTAGTGTAGTGTTACTAAGATTTTTTTTGGTATGCAAGGTCAAGACAATCACGCAAGATGACATCTTTGCTACCTTTGCAAAGTTTGAAGCTTATGCAAAGGAACTTGAGCAAAAATGCTCATTCTGGAAATTACTAGAAATGATTGGATTAGTCAAACAGGAATGTGAGGTATTCGATGAAGGAGGAGTTGAAAAAGAAAAAGAAGAAGAAAAATGCACAACACCTAATAAAGAAATAAAAGTAAAAATATAAGCAATAGAAGTGAAAAAGATATGTGGAAAAAGAGCCAGAATGCAAGATGAAGATTATATCATTTTGGATAAAGCTTCAATTTCAATCATTCATTCAGACTTAAATATCTAACTACAAGATCTTCAGCAAAAGAATAGTCCTACACCTAGCAACAAAGATGATAAAAGAGGAGAAATATATGAAACATTGGATGAAATTTATGTCTTGTTCGATATTATTGAAGGAGAATGACGATCCAAAATGCAGTGGAAATTAAAATTTTCTCCTTTAGTGATCCTTACGAATGAGCATGATCAGTGATAGAAATCGTTACCTTTTCTGGAGATTGAAACCTTTGATGCAGATCTAAAGAGTGATCACGAACGTTGAATGGTGACAATGCCTCTAGTCAGTTCACACGAACAAATTCCTTCAGTCTCAGTGCTAGCTGCTACGAATGAAGGCTTTGAGTTAGAGAGAGAGAGAGAGAAATGAAATATCATCTAATGAAATACTTATGCATAAGGGTTCTATTTATAGAACCACTTGTGTGGGCTATAAGATAAAAAGTCGACTTAAGTGTATGTGGCCCATATCTTATGGTATACCAAAAAAGCACTTAAGCGCGTGGTACCTTACCATATTCGTATTCTATTTAAGTGCATCGTACCTTATGATGTTCCACAATTCACTTAAGTATACCGTACCTTAAAGTGTTCCTTATTTAATATCTCTCTCATCAATCTGTCCTTTTGTGCGTGACCTTGTAGGTTTTTGTGACAATGGCAATTATATTAAATAACATATTTAACATAATAAACAGTGAGCGATATCTAGCAACACATCATTGCTACCCAAGGCAAGAAAATATCATGCGATCTGACAAATCCCTTTTTGTGATAATACTTGTGTGTATAATTACCCTTTTTCCCTTATGTCTATATTTAACACAAGACATAGACCGTGTTGTAAGACCCCAATTTTGACCCTAAGATCCCTCATGCTATCTCATCATATGCATTTACATTGGGATCACACCTTGGCATCCTCCTTACCCCTCCTTCATTGGGTTTGCATTGAGAGAGATCACCAAGCATCATGAGATTGTATCATACTTTGTATTTTTATCATTTTACTAACTAAAATACCAAAAAATATGCCTTTCTATATATCTAACTCTTTTGTAGGTAGGGCACATGCTCACCTTTGATCTATCAAGTTCATATCTAGGGTTTACGACCCTCATTGCTAAGAGCTCAACCAAGAATGGTCTATAATAGCTCTAGACATCATATATGAATCCCCATGAGCTTCACATGTAATTTTGATCAAGAATTCATCAAGAGTTTGGAATTGGTTTGCCTTGGGAACCCTAGTTCATTTGGGTATCTTGTGTAACTTCTTCAACAAGCTTCTTCAATAATTGATAAAATAATTCAAGGGATACTTCAAATTTCATCACCTTATACATATATGATCTCCCATGACTCCCAAAAGTCATTAGAATTTCAATCTAGCAAGTTCGTAGATGGTGGTTGACCAGAGCAATTCATCTAATCAAATTTGGGGTCCCCTAGACCCTATCTCCTACAATTCTTGTCATATGAAAATGATTCCAAGAGAAAAGTTACTTTAAATGAAATTTCCATGTTGCACAATCAAATTCAAGATGTCTACTTCAACTTTTATGTTTGGAGGAAGAGCTAATTCAACTTTTATGAGCATGTGATATGACGATACATTATAGGTCATTTTGGACCAATACCATTGAACAAGTGATTTTCCTCAACTTCAAAATTGCATAACACCTTGATATAAAATCCAAATGAGGTCAAATTTGTGACTATTTTAAAGGACTTTTAGAGAGATACAACTTTTATGAAGGAACTGTTCTCATTTGAAGCTCACACAAAAAGTTAGCCAAGGTGAATAAGTGAACATATGGCTTAACACTTAGATTTTTTTTTGATATTTTTAATTTTCCAAATTCCACCTCAAAATTCATCATAGTACAAGCTTCAAATGGAAAAATGTTCAACATGAAAGTTGTCCCTCTTGATCTATCCTTGCCAAAATGTCTAATTTCATCCATTTTGGACAAGATTTGAATGGGCTGCGGATGGTTTGAACATTGCATCATCATTTGGCAAGATTGAACTTCAAACATCCATGCACATATGCTTACCATTCCAACTTGATTTCAGACTTGTGTACACTCAATTATGGACCAAAATGAATGATTTCATGGGCCTATAGACGCCCATGCACCCATGCATCACACATTGCCAAATTTGGAAGTTCACTTCAAGGGTGCAAATATCATTCGATTCGGCTATAAATAGAGACCCTATGCATCAGAGATGAGGACCCCTTCGCACCATCTTTGATCCCAAACACCAAACCCTTCCATTCGAGAGGATAAACCTGAGAATTTCCATTGGAAATTGAGTTTGAATCTCACTGTTTTGAGATTCAAAACTCCAGGGATCCAAGACCTTTTGATCATTCTAATCTACTCCTACAAGCATTCTGGGCCAGATCAAGCACGAATCAAAGCAAGAACAGTTGAATTCAGACCTACATTGAAGGTATTTTTCAAAAAAATTCATCTCTTCGATTCTCACTCAATTCTCCATAATTCTCTTGGATCCTTGGTTGTCTGAAGTTCTACCAATGTAGGCAACAAGATTGAGTTGCTTTGAGGTCAAATCGAAGCAACTCAGATCGTGCACCTCAAATTTCAACTCCTTGTATCTCTTAATATACTTGGAGTTAGGATGAATTGAAGCCAGATTCGAGCTCAATGCTATTTTTACTTTGAAATCATGTCATTCTTTTTAATTTTGGTGATGGTTATGACTGAACCAGTCCGGCGAGGTTCGCTTGAGAAGGAGACCGGAGTTGTAGCTCCGGTGGTGAGTTGACGTGTTCAGAGCAACATGATCCTTTTAAATTGATTTAATCATGAATGTTGGTTTGAATTACCAAGTTTGCAGCGCGCTTACTAGAGTCCATCGTGGATTGCGCGCTTGTGACCACTTGATCTGCCACCTCAATTAATGAGGGAGATCAAGTGGTCCACGTTTTTTATGATTATTTGATATTCATTTTATTTGTTTTATGTTCATTAATTCATATTAATTTTAATATTGATCCAAAAAATATGAGGGTTTCACCAAAAAATTTAAAAAAATTTCCTCTATCATCTTCTGAATTAAAATTATTTTTAGGAATTTGATAAACCATTATTTAATTTAGTGCATATTTTAGTTGATTTTAATTATTTAAATGCCAAATAAATATTGTTGAACTTCTAATTTTGACTTGTTGAGTTTGACTTGTGTTGTTGGGCCTTGGTCAAGGTTGATTTGACTTTGTTGAGTTAAGATCATTGGATTTAGAGGATTGATGAAATGTACATTTCATCTCCCAAAATGAATGAATGATCTTAATTTGGTAAAAGTCCTCCTTTGACCAATTTGTGTTGATTCCATTTCCCATCCCTCTTCATATCATTCCTCTTCTTTATTCATTCATGTCATGGACCAATGATATCTCTAGATCCTAAAGCTAGTTGATTGCAAAATCAACATGAGTATGGATGAGATTAGGTCCACACTTTTGCATATTCTTTTTTTGTGTGTATGGTATGTTTTAGGTGCATGGTTCATAATACCATGTCTCTAACATGCATTAACACCAAAATTCTATTGCCCGACCTCAAATAATTGTGACTTCTACATAAGTCCAATTATGATTGCTTAAAATAGCGCTAAATTGTTGACATAAAAGGCATAACATTCTAGTAAGTGAGATTGTAAGTCTCCCCTCTTTCATGGTATTGTGTGGAAACTTGGCCTTTTTTACTTCCTTTGGAAGATGTCTTGGTTCAAGGATCCATGCTTGTGATAAGTGGGCTGAGTGTTCCCCAAAGAATGACTTAACCAAAACAAAAGCAAAAGCAATACTAACTTCTAATCAACTAACAATTAACATTTAATTTCAAGTCATTTACTTTTATACACTTTAATTTCAAGTCTTTATTCATTTTCCATTATTCATGCCATTCAATTTGTTTACTTAATGTCATTTTCACTTTGCTCATTTGAGCCATACTTTGTGAATATATTGTGTTTGTATATACTTATTTGTATTTGTGGTCTTTTGACCTTAATGTACATAATAAGAACAAAAAAAACCCGAAAAACATTTTTTGTGGACTGTTGGATTTATCTGAGATATTGTACTTAGAATTAGGCAACACTCCCTATGCAAAAGGACTTGACCAATGCCAACTTTCATGAAATCAAATGCTTGTGAAGTGAACTTTCATCTGATACAATTATTGAAGATCCATTTGAGTTCACCTGCAACATGATCATATTGAAGTTGTTATTTCAAAGTTGTGTCTAATGCTCCTCTTTGTAGTCATCTGATACATGGGGAATTTTGAAGAAGACCTTGAAGTTGGTAAGCTTGGACGTGGCTATCTTTATTTGATGCCTTGCTCTTCATCTTGCTATTTGAGTATTGATATTGCTTGATTCTAAATTCCAAGGGAAATTTGGGTTTCTGTATGACATTCTTGTTTATTGGATTGTAGCCCATTGGTCAGATCCTTTCAAACTCTCAACTTTTAATTTTTGCTTAGGATTAGTCGCTTCATCTCCTCCCCACTTCTTTAATTTCAAATCTCTCCCCACCTTTTAAAATATTCTTTGCTTGTGATTTCTAAACTTTGACCATATTGCAAATTAGAAACTTTGGTCTTATGCCATGGAATTCTCAAACTCATTTTCTTAAACAAACTTGTAAATGAACTTAACTATACTTGACTTAAAATTTCAAAAGAAAAAAAGAGCTAACACTCATCCAAAATATTTTTAGGCCTCTTTGTGCCTTTATTAAACTTAAAATTTTGTTAAAAGCAACTCATTCACTTTGAAATTTATACCATGAACTACAAGGTTTTGATCCCTCATTTCATGTTGGTACGTAGGCACAAATACGAAGGTCTTGTCAAACACAAAAATATAATTAATGAATTCTTTTCTCATCCCTCCATTCTATTTATTGCAAACATCATTTTGTACAAAAACACATATGCACACAAGAAAGGGCTCCCTAGGAGTACCTAGGACACTTTGGGTGCTAACACCTTCCCTCTATGTAACCAACCCCCTTACCTGTAATCTCTGACATTTTATTAGTTTTGATTTGAAAACTTTTTATTTTTGAGTTTTGTTCGTACTTTTCCCTTTTCCCTTGGAAACAATAAAAGTGCAGTGGCGCTTCTGGTTTTATTGACGTCTTGCTTATCCATAGCCTGATGGTCATGAATTTACTTCTACAGAAATTAAGTGGCGACTCTGTTGAGGAGTAGTCTCCAGTGGGTTTATCCTACTTTTTTATGTGTATATAATTGTATATTTGATGTTTGTATATTTGTTTGTGTGATATAATCTGCTTGTTGTGCTTGGTTATCTCTGAATGGTGAGATAAGCTCTAACCCAAACTTGAGTGCAATTAAGATAAGAGGATGGTATAGGCATGTTCGACTTGTGTGGAGTAGTCCTTAACAAGTTGGCTTGAGACCCACGTACTCAGTGGAAACCCTTTTGGAGTTATGAATGTCACACAAGTTATTTGTGGTTAGGCATTACTCTATCTGATTTGGGGTCCGAGGAGCTGATGACCGTAGAATATTTAACCCATCTTGGCCTATTTAGGACGTAGTTTGGAGAATGTTCAAGTGTAGACTTGATAACAGTTGTTACGCGATACTACACTCAAACGAGTTTCTCTTGAAAATATTATGGGTTGATAGTCATCCTAACCTATAATATCCAATAGATGGAATTAAGACTCTGGGAACTTTTTAGAACATGATCTACATGTTTTTATCCTTAGTTCACTCCTTTGGGATGGTTCTTACCCAGACTCCATGCTCGTGACTCACAACAAACCCTTGATTCTTGGTTGATCCAATCAAGTCTTGTCAATATTAATGGAACTTGGGTGTTGATAAGGGGAAAGCCATAATCCACCAAAATGGATGATTGATCTTGAAAATGACTTGATTCATCCCTTGACCTTTGTTTGTTTGCCTTGTGTGTGATCCCTTATTTGTGATTGTTGCATTCATGCATTCATGCGCATCATAACACTCATCACACGAAAATTTCAAGGAATTGAGGTCTTATTTGCAAATATTTTCAGACCATGGATTATGGATGAAGGAACACTAAGAAGTACAATTTCAGAAGTCCGACTTGAAAGAGTTAAGGAAGCTAGCATCTTTTGCATTAAATCCCTTGGACTTCAAGCAACGTAATGGGAAGCTTCTGTCTATTATGCCTATTGATATGGTTGAAGGACTCTTGAGCGTGTTGGTTCAGTTTTACGATCTTCTCTACCGTTGCTTCACTTTTCTTGATTATCAACTTGTGCCTACATTAGAGGAGTATGGCCATCTATTTGGAGTACCTGTTTCTAACAAAGTGCCCTTTAGTGGATTGGAAGAGACTCCCAGATCTCACATCATAGCTGAAGCTCTTCACTTAAAGAAGTCTGAGATAGAAGATCATTGGGTGAAGAAAGGAGGGTTGTTTGGATTGACTTCTGAGTTCCTCATCAAGGAAGCTAATGCCTTTTCTCAAGCCGGTAGTGTGGATGCTTTTAAAGCTATATTTGTGTTGCTCATCTATGGGTTGGCTTTGTTCCCTAACATTGACGGTTTTGTTGATGTTAACGCCATTAGAATTTTCTTGATTGGGAATCATGTGCCTACTTTGTTGGGTGATATGTACTTTTATTTGCATCTATGTAATTCTAAGGGTGGTGGAACTATCGTCTATTGTGTTCTTCTTATGTACAAGTGGTTTATTTCGCACTTGCCTCAGACACGTACTTTTATGGAGAACAAACAATGTCTAAGGTGGTCTCAGAGACTTATGTCTCTCACTAATGATGATATAGTCTGGTATGATTCTTCATTGAGTAAGTTGGAGATCATTGATTGTTATGGTGAATTCTCTAATGTACCCTTTATTGGTACACAAGGAGGAATCAACTACAACCCTGCTTTGGTTTGTCGTCAACTTGGGTTCCCCTTGAGAGACAAACCTAATAACACTTTGTTAGAAGGACTTTCTATCAAGAGGGTAAAGATCCCCAACATTTGAAGTAGAAGATTGTGCATGCTTGGCATAACATGCATAGGAGAGGGAGATCCGAGCTTGGTCCATGCAATTATGCAACTTTGGAAGCTTACACTCTTTGGGTGAAGAAGAGAGCTTTGGATTTGAAGATGCCTTATGCTCGTGAGAGACCTATGTCTATGGTTATGGTTGAGCCATTAACTATCCCTAACCAAGATATAGAGAAGTTGGAAGATGCACTCGGCAAGATGAAGCAAGAGAAGGATATTTGGGAAGAGCGTTTACGTGCTTTGAGCAGAAAGCATGAAGAGTTGCAACTTGAGTCTAAGGACAAGGATGCACTGATTGAGCTTCTTGAAGATCGAGTAACAAAGAGACAGAGAGAGCCAGAGGTTTCATCTTCCTCTAGAATGCCTCAGCCTTCCATTGCTTGGAAGAAGATTGTTGATCAGCTCGTCCTCGAGAAGACTCGGATGAAGACTTCTTTTGAGTCAGAGATTCGACGCATCCGAAGGAAGTATACGCCTCCAGCCAGATCTTCTGATGTTGTTATTAGGGATCCTTAGGATGATTAGTCTCCTTTTCTCTTGTATTTTTTTATATTTTGGTTTCTGAAATTGTACTCAGTGTAATCCTTCCAATTGTATAAATAAAAGATATTTTTTATGGTCAATCAAGTTGTTACAATTGTTATATATATATATATATATATATATATATATATATATATATAATATATATATATATATATATATATATATATATATATATATATATATATATATAATATATATTATATATATATATATATATATATATATATATATATATATTGCAAATAATATAGTAAGTTCCTTGAAAAGTGAAAACAATCAAGCATTGCATTTCATGCATCATTTGCATAAGCAGGTTTCTCTTTCGCCAGATGTCTTATTGGTATTTCTTCTATGCTTCAGCCAAGCTGACTCATCGATACAATACCCGCTCCAACCGCTCAAGAATCATGGAACATCTAGAGCAAGAGAACAAAGATTTGAAGGACGAGATCACCACCTGACTGCCATGATGGAGTCAATGTTAGCCGCTCAGAGCCAATCTTCTCCAACGCCTGCAACTCCTCCTCCTCCTTAGAGGACTGTTATTTCCGAGGTTGCTACCTCTACCATTCCTACTACTGCTGCTCATTTTGTGCCTGCCATGCCTGTCGTATTCCCGTGGGGATTGCCGCCCAATTTTGTGCCTGAGGGTTTTGCGCCTACATTTGCTTCCATGCTGGCATCTAGCCCGGTCATGTCTGTGCCATCACCGGTTGTTCATACTTTTCCCTAAGTTGAATACATCATCTATCATTCTGAGCCATCTGAGGGTCCGGATGTTTATGAGAAGATGGATGAAATGAAAGACCAATTCCTTGAGCTGCGAAAGGAGTTGAAGACCTTGAGGGGTAAAGATCTGTTTGGTAAGAGTGCTGCGGAACTTTGCTTGGTTCCAAATGTTAAAATCTCGATGAATTTCAAAGTCCATGACTTTCAAAAGTATAAGAGGAATACTTATCCGCTCAGTCATCTCGTCATGTATGCTAGAAAGATGTCGACGCAAACTGATAATGATCAGTTACTGATTCATTATTTCCAAGATAGTCTGACTGGTGCTGCTTTGAGGTGGTACATGGGTTTGGATGGTGCGAGTGTCCACAGATTCAACGATTTGGGTGAAGCATTCATGAAGTTGTACAAGTATAACATGGATATGGTGCCGAATAAGGACCAATTTCGGTCAATGTCTCAGAAGGACAAGGAGACGTTCAAGGAGTATGCTCAGTGATGGAGAGAGCTTACCGCTCAGATTACCCCTCCTTTGGAAGATAAGGAGATGACCAAGATTTTTCTCAAAACCCTGAGCTCACTTTACTATGAGCGCATGATTGCCAGTGCCCCCAGTGATTTTACCGAAATGGTAAACATCGGGATGAGGCTAGAAGAAGGTGTCCGAGAGGAACGGTTATCTAAAGAGGAGGTTTCATCCAATAAGAGGTATGATAACATCTTTTCTAAGAAGAAAGAGAACGAAACTAATGCAGTATCGAGTGGGAGGCAGATGAGGCCTCATATCAGAAGGAATCCACAACCCCGTCAACAACATCATCAAGTATCATCTGTAATTCCAGTATTTTCTAACAATTAATCAACACCAATTCAACAACAAAGTTAACAACAGCCACCGCAATGAACAAACACCTACAACAACAACAATATCAACAATCATCAACAACCACAAAACTTTGAGAGGAAGAAGGTCTCTTTTGACCCGATTCCTATGACTTATGCTGAATTGTATCCATCGTTGGTTCTCAAGAACCTTTTGCAACCAAGAAATCTGCCTCAGATACCTAAACCCCTTCCATGGTTTTATAAACCGGAACTCCGAAGTGCCTTTCACCAAGGATCTCCCGGTCATGATATTGAGAATTGATACCCCCTAAAGTATGAAGTCCAAAAGCTGGTTAAGATTGGAATGGGGTCCTTTGAGGACCGTGCGCCAAATGTCAAAGCTAACCCACTACCTGCTCATGGTAATTCATCTGTCAGTATGGTGGATGGTTGTCTTGGGGAGTTCAAGGTATTTGATGTACGCTTTATTAGAAGATCCTTGGTGAGGATGCACAAGGATATCTGTTTGGTAAGCGATTGTGAGCATGACCATGATGGTTGTGCAATCTACAGTGTCAATCCTAGAGGTTGTATGGTTGTCAAGAGAGACATTTAGAGGTTGATGGATAAAGGTATGATTCAGATTCTCCAGTCTCATCACGTGGATGATGATGTGAATGTAATAGTGCAAGTATTCAAGACTCCAGAGAGAGTGGTGATTCAATTTGATAGCGGCAGTAGTAACAATGTCAGCAATAAATTGATATCGTCGTTGGTAATGCGGTTAGCGGGCCCTATTCCGTATGCATCAGATAAGGCTGTCCCATATCAGTACAATGCTACCATGTTAGAGAATGGTCAAGAGGTTCCTTTGCCTACGACCAGTTTTGTTGTGAGTATGGATGATGTTACTAAGGTGACCCGTAATGGTCGTGTCTTTGGGCCGGTGTTCCCTAAGAATGTGGAAGATATATCTGTTACTAAGAAGGTTGAGGTGCCTGTGGTGGATCCTGTTAGCGCTCCGAAGTGTCAGTCTGGTGAATCCAGCGGTTTGAGCCTAACGATGAAGATGAGGTACTCCAATTAATCAAGAAGAGCAAGTTTAATATGGTGGAACAGTTGCTCCAAACTGTAGCGGGGTATTCGTTACCATTAGAGATATTGACTAAATCCAAGGTAAACCATACAAGTCGAGTCGCCACCACACTTCTATTTATCCAAAGGAATGGTTAGAAAGCGAACAAAAACCTAAAAGTTTTATCGAATCAAAAACTAGTAAAAATGTCAGAGATCGGGGTAAGGGGGTTGGCTATGCAATGGGAAGGTTTTAAGCACCCAAAACATCCTAGGTACTTCTAGGGAGCCCTTTTCACACTTGTTGTAAGGTTGGTATTTTATGAAAATTTGTTTGTGCAAACATGATTGAAGAGATGAGAAGAGAATATACAAGTTATTTACATTTTGTGTTTGGATGGATAAACCCATTGCCTAGGTACCATCTTAAAAAAGATTAGGATCAAAACCTCGTAGTTCGGGGTAAAAATCTCAAAATGAGTTGGTGAATTGATTGGTCCAAAAGCCTTAAGGTCTTTTGTTATCCAAGGGAGAAAACTCAACCTAAAACCACAAATCCACCATGTGAGGATAGCTTCAACATGCTAGCGAGGGGTTAACCCTATAATAAGCATGGAAGACTCATTGTCCATCACTAAGGATATAGGTGAGTATTACATCTGCCTCAAGGATAACTCAAACCTAATAGCTAAAGGTTATGAAAAGTTTTGATTAAGGAAGTGGCCATTGAAACAACAAAAGTATTTGAATGAGTTATATTTACCAACGAAAAGTATTTACAAAATATGGTCAAAGTTGATTTAAAGGTTCAATTCAAAATGAGTGTTATGAAAAAAGTTTGAAAATCAAAAGCATAAGGCTTAGGTTTCTAATGTTTGAAAAGTGTTAAATGTTTGCACAAAAGAAGCATAATGGCTAAATTCCTAATTATACAAGAGATGAGGGATAAGAAATAAGACCACAAATGGAGTTCCTCTCTTGAGATAATATTGATGATCCAAGTAGCTCCCATCCTTTGGAATATGCAAGCAAAATAAGTGTAAGCTTCAAGCAATCAACATAATCAAACAAGCTCTTAGAAGATCCCCAATGTCTCTTGTGTCTTTCACTTTGGATGAACATGGCAATGGTTCTTCAATTTGAGCTCACATAGGATCCCCTAGCACAAAAGCACACACATCAAAAAGTTCTATGAAGTAAATCAAGAATGGACAAGAGTGGGTTTAGAGATTTGGGTTCTTCTAATCCATCTTCAACATTAAGGTCCTTTTTACTCCAATTTGCATAGGGAAAGTCCTAAAAACTAAGTCCATTTGTCCATTTCTTTGCATTTGGTCCACAACAATCAAAACAAAATACAAGCACAATAATATATACAATTATGTGCTCAAGTGAGCAAAAGGCAAATTGCATTAACATAAACATGTGCTCAAATGAGCAAAGGGGGAAAAGCAAATGAATAATATGTACAAGAATTGTAAATTGCATAAATGTAAAGAGCAAGAAGTAAATGTTAATGGTTAATGGTTAGTATTAGTAATTAGTGTGCCATAAGGAAAATTTAGCGCTATGTTAAGCAATTGTAATTGGACTTATGTAGAAGTCACAACTATCTAAGGCCGGTCAATAATAATGTAGGCAACAACACAAGTTAGAGGTCTTGATTAGTGAATCAAACTCCAACAACTTGCCATGCCAAAAAGAAGATGAGAAATGATCTTGTATTAATTT
Organism: Lathyrus oleraceus; assembly: GCF_024323335.1. Lineage (NCBI taxonomy): Eukaryota > Viridiplantae > Streptophyta > Magnoliopsida > Fabales > Fabaceae > Lathyrus > Lathyrus oleraceus. The sequence continues at coordinate 256,248,920 of NC_066582.1, forward strand.
AGATTCTTTGCGTGATTTAGGAAGCAACCTATCCTTAATGCAAAGACATTCACTTGATCCATGATCAAGATGAATTAGATTTGAACCAAGGAAGATTAAACCTCCATGTATCAATGCTAACCACCAATCTTTAACTCATTGATCAAAAAGAAAGAAGAAGAAGAAGAAGAAGAAGAAGAAGAAGAATTAAAGTGCATTAATAGAAATGGAATGAGATAATCAACAAGCATTGACAAAAGATAGAGAAGATCAAGGTCAAACAAATAGAAAACAGAAGCAAAATGAAGATTAAAAGTCAAGAAACAAATAAAATATTTTTGGCATTTTTTAATATTAAAATAAAACTTGAATTAAAATAATAAAGAAATGTCAAACTTCAAACTTACTTCAAATCAACTTTGAAAAGTCCAAGTAAATTATCACAAGTTCAACAAGGTCAAACAAAGTTTGACAAAAAAATTCAGCATTTTTAAAAGTCAGAAACTATTTTAAATCATGTAAAAATGCATAAAAATAACCTAATTGAATTAAAATCTCAAATAAATCTCAAATCAATTAATATATTTATGAGAATATTTTTCATAGATCTATCATCATTCAAAGAGGTTGGAAAAATATTTTTGTATTTTTTGAATATCAAGAACTATTTTTAATGAATTAAAAATAACCAGAAAAGAGAAAATTACTAAAAAATATCAAATGATAAATTAAAAAATATTAAAAATCATTTTTAGAAAGTAGAAATTAAAAGGAGAAGAATGAAATTGGTCCCATCATTTTTAGACCAATAATGAGAGAGATATGAATTTTTAAAGTGAAATGGAATTAAACTAATAAAATGAAAATAAAATTAGAAAATAGAAATAAGGAAAAAGCGTGAGCCATTGGATGGATATTCATTAATTGATGTGGATCATCACACGGCCTAGCAGCGCGCGTTCACCATACACCTTGGTCAACTGAAACACACCAAGCCTTTAAATAAGTCATAACAATGGACGTGTGTGATTGAATCTGGAAATGCAAATGGACGGATCTGATTGAATCTGGGGACCAAACGTTGGCCAGCGCCACCGTCTTCCTCGACCACATCAAAAATTGCAGAAATTAAAATAGCAACCAAAATGCACGATCCAAGCATCATTCGAGAGCTGGGGTGATGTACATCACCCCTGTACCACTCAATTCCATTCTAGATCTCTATATTGAGAGAAATCAGAAGTGGAAATTCTGTGGTGTTCATATGAACTTCATGATTTTCAAAAATTGAAAGCATATCAATGTTGCCTCTATGCAGAGGACTTCAGATCACACAATAACAAAGAAAATTGAGCACTATACAAGCTGGTTCGAAGAAAATAACAGTTGAAGTAAACCTTTGAATTGCAAGGCTTTAAGTCACGATCTTTGGATGTTTTTGCTTACAGTAGACATTATGGATCAAGGAGAGAAGGTTTAGGAACTTTGAGATCTGAAGATTGATCAATGAAATCAAACTTCAGATCTGAAAAATTTGAAGAAAAATGGATTAGTTCCTTTAGTGATGGCTAGGATTTCAGTTCAGCAGCAATTGGGGCGCCTTAAGGTTGCCAAAATGAAGAGCATGAGAAATGTATTTATAGCTGAGTAAGGCTGAGTTGCATGAACAAATCATGTGCATGGATGGAAAGGCCTCCATGCATGGGCCTGTACAGGCGCATGGAGGGCCCAATTCCACTTGGATTTGCAAGCTTAATGCAAAGGGAATGAGAATGGATGTCCAGATTGGACTGTATTAGCTCATGCATGGCAATTGAAATGATTTTCCAAAAATGCACTATAACATTCAAGTCTTCGAAAATGCCATGTAAAAAATAGGAACACCACCTCATGAGTAATGGTTGGAAAGCTTATTGCATAAGGAACAAATGTTATGTTGATCAAAACTCTAATTGGGCCTTGGAAATTAATAAAAATTGGACTTGAAGTGTAGGGTGCAAAACATGCATATGTGAGATTTTCAAAATTGGCCAAAGTTCAAGCCCTTCTGTCTTAATAATACAAGCTCCAAATGACAAAATCTTCAAAATGAAAGTTGTATATATTTTCAAAACAATCAATTTGGACTTAAATTTTGCATCATTTGGATTTTTAATGAAGAAGGTATGGGCACTTGAAGTTGGACTTTTTCACATTTCAATGCATTTAGTCCAAAGTGACCTATAATGTTTTGCATTATCACATGTATTTATTTTGAGATTTTGAAATTTTACTAAAAATAACATTTGAAGTAGACATCTTAATATTTCCAATTCATTTGGTTTCACCTCAAAATCATGAAAAATGAAGGAGTTATGTCCTTGGGAAGTTGACCCAAAATTAGGGTTTCAGTCAAAATGACCTATAATGTCTTGGAATGGGTGATGACCTTCCAAGCTTCAAATCAATTTTGGATGAACATGAAATTTGTTCATATAGTTCTTAATAACATTTTTTCTCTTGGGGCCATCTCCATTTGACAAACACATAAAAAGTTAGGTCTCATTTCATTTTAAAATAGTCAGATGAATTGACTGATCAACTTCTCAAGTCCAAACCTCATATCTTGATGAATTGATGATTGAGGGAAATCAAATAAGTTCAAATATGCATGAAATGATGAATTAAAGAACTTCCCTTGATTGTATTTTAACCATGTGTTGAGGTTGCGTCATGAGCAAGGCACAGTTGATGAACATATGAATTAGGGTTTCATTGGGAAACAAACCTCAAACCCTTTGATTTGCTTTGATCAAGATGATGAATTGAGATACTTGGGAGGCATATTTGATGGATGAGGGCTTTGGGAACCATTTCCATGCTTGCTTTCATCTTCTCTTGGCCATATCAATGTAAATAGGATCTCCTAGAAGCTTCAGACCTTGTGACTGCTCAAGCTACAAATAAGAGATGTTAGTGACATATTTTTGTGCTTTTGGTTAGTGAATAATAATAATAATAAAAAATGAGAAAAACAATGATATACAATTCAAGCATGCTTGGTGATTTCAAACCAACTCTCAAGAGATCCCACCCAAAGGGAAGGAGCCAAGATGCTTATGATCCTTGAGGCTATGCAAAATGCAATACTATGATGCCATGAGGGATCTTAGGGTCAGAATTAGGGTCTTACAGCTGCCCCTGTTTAAGGTCATTCTAGCTGGAGAAGTGAAGGTTAAAATCTTCGTCTCGACGAGGTAGAATGGGCTTAAATAATAACAAAGAGATGAATTTTGGTCCCTAAGAGACCTCATGATTCAAATGTATGTATGCAAAAGGTAATACTTCGTGGGGAGATGTGTCCACAAAGAGAAAAGAAATCGGGAGAAACTGACAATCCATATGAGCAATATACTCGATGGGACATAGACTCCGGGGACTAATGGGGATAAGAAAGGGAATAAAATGCGTGAGCAGGTCACGACTTAAGACTTGGTGAGAGACACGAGAAAAATTCCATGAAAATAAATCAATGGAAAGACTCGAGCTGACCCAAACGTGTATGTATTGAGGAATGTGCCAATACAGCAAAATTATCCATAGAGGATACTTCAGACAAAATCCGGACTCAGATGGGGGATATCCACTAAGGGACTCACTGGGGAATGTCCAACCAGGACTTATCCGAGGAAACAACAAGATGATGTATTACCGGTTACTGGGTAATAAGCTCAAGGAGACATGTGATCGCAATACCGGTATAAGGGTGAGAGAACATCACGCTAAGGGAGAATGAATATCTAAGACAGGTATGAGGGTGAGAGATATCAAACATCCAAAACATCTGAGGAAGACCTGAAAAGGTGTATTTCGACTCAGGAAGTCTGACTCCACAGGGGACGAAAGTCATAATAGGGAGCAGAAAAAAGGAAGGAACACCAGGGATACCGGTTACTGGGTGTATAATAGGTGACCGACCAAGCGTGAATTGGGGAATATTTCCAAGACACTCATCATCTGAAAAGAGGACTGAAAAAGCAAACTCGATTACAGGATGGGTATTCGACTCCACAAAAAGGGAATACAAATCTTACTCGACTGGGGAAGAGCAAAAGACTTCGACCAGAGAGCGCATGAGATATATTATCTATTACCGTCAGAACCTAGATAATACACTCGCATGGAAGATTATCCACAACCGATTACTGGGTTAATAAGGATAAATCGACCGAAAGAAAAGGGCATCGGGATACCGAATACTAGGTATAAAATGATGACCAATCAAAGGGATAAACGATCATTACCGACAAAGGCAAATGAAAGATGACCCATTGGGGAAACATTGACAAAGGCAATGATCCGGGAGATATATCACCAGTTACTGGGAGACATACTCAAAAAGGTGAAGGAATATCAATACCGAATATTGGATAAAGATAACCGTCTAAGAGGGGATTACATCTACCAACAATAGGTAGAAAACCACGGAAGAGTAACCGCCATCGGTTAGGATGAACCAAAATAAGGTTAACTCTGCAAGGGGATAAAATAGGGTTTATAACTACCGGTATGAGGGTAGAAGGCCACAGACTCCACCGGGGAAAAGATGGACAATTACTGATTACTGAGCAATCATTCATCTAAACTACGAGGAAGCGCATGGAACATCTCAAGAAGCCAAATCTAGGAACAAATTAGAGAGGCGCGATGAAACAAGACTCATTCCTATGAGGATATATCTCAGGGGGAACTCCATCCCAATATATGTGTTGGGAGGAAATAGAAAGAATCAATCATCCATGAGGGCATAACTCAGTGGGGAATATGGAAGAAAGGATAGGCGCTTTTTGCTTACGGGGCTGACTCTACATGGGGAGACCAGACGCAAACATCTTCTTGGTGAAAAACGTATCACCGAATAGCAGGAGACAACAAACAAAGGTAATCATGGCAAATAATTGCGACATGAATATTTGAATGCTAAAATTATGCATATATGCGTGGTTTATGTATGATGAATGCTGAAAAAACAGACATATCTAACACAAACAGGTCCACAAATCAATGAACAAACATCCGGTACTACATCTCGAGAGAGAAAGCCAGGCCCACTAGAGGACATCCAATCTGATGGGGCAAAAGATGCCAGGAACCAAAGATCTCTACAGGGGAATGAGCATCAGCCATTCCAGCTAGGGACAGGATCAACACACAGATGAAATCCGCTGTAAAAGCAAATTTACTGGGGAAATTACCAGAGGGGAGGATGGAACTCTGTGGGGAACAACCGCCAAATCAGAAGTTTCCAAGGTCACCACCGTATACTGCACTATCGAGGAGATCACATCTGCTGAGGAGGAAGGATCATTACTCCGCTGAAGGAAAGAAGGATGAATAGCTTTACCAACCACTCTGCTCGGGAGGAAAACACAAACAGGCTCCAAGGAAGAGGATACAATCATGCTGGTAATTTGAACCAATGTCTTACCTTGTAGGGAATCATGCCATCTTTGGGAGAGCACTAAAGACGTCTCAACAATCCTTTCATCATTGTGAATGTTCACTTTGTTTAACAACAATTTGTGAAAAAATTTATTTATTTAAAACAATGATATTTCTCAATTAAAACACGCAAAACATTTGTTGAACAAAAACAAATAAGAGTGCAAAGAATTGGATAAAGGCTCAAATTTATTTGATGGGATTGTAGTCTGCAAATGGCGAGACTCCATAGATCTTTACAAATTTAAAATTGGTGATATATATTGGAAAAGTGCTACATTGAACATAATGACCATTTCTCCACCAACTCTGAATCCAATGTATTTGAAGCTTTAGTTGACGATGACTGAGCGAGAATTTTTGACAGATGACAGCTTGTAGAACAAACTCTTGTCAGGATGCAGTTACTTGCCAAATCCCTAATTTTTGCCTAGATTTCCCCAGGGTGAGGTACTGAATCTAGCGGGATACATAATCATTTTTTATGTCTCTAACTTTTGCCTGGATCGCCCTTTCGGGTTTTCAATCCACCGAGACACTCATTTTTGCCTAAGCCGCCCTTTCGGGTTTTCAACTTAGCAAGCTATTCTGTTTTCATTTTTAGGCGAAGTATTTCTTGACTGCATCTGAATTCACAGGACGAGTGAAATCCTCCCCATCCATAGTTGTAAGTATCAAAGCACCGCCTGAAAAGGCCCTCTTAACAACATATGGACCTTCATAGTTTAGAGTCCACTTGCCCCTGGAATCGGGTGCGAAAGATAAAAAATTCTTGAGCACGAGGTCACCTTCTCGGAACACCCGAGGCTTGACCTTCTTATCGAAGGCTTTCTTCATCCTTTGTTGATATAACTGACCATGGCACATGGCAGTCAATCTCTTCTCTTCTATCAAATTCAGCTGGTCATAACGACTCTGGACCCATTCAGCATCAGTCAACTTGGCTTCCATCAAGACCCTCATTGATGGGATCTCCACCTCTACTGGGAGCACAGCCTTCATGCCATAAACAAGAGAGAAAGGGGTTGCCCTTGTTGAAGTGCGGACAGATGTACGATATCCATGCAAAGCAAATGGCAGCATCTCATGCCAATCTTTGTACATAACAACCATATTCTGGACAATCTTCTTGATATTCTTATTAGCCGCTTCAACAGCCCCATTCATCTTAGGTCTGTAAGGAGAAGAATTATGATGTGTTATCTTGAACTCGCTACACAGCTCTTTCATCATCTTGTTGTTCAAGTTAGAGCCATTGTCAGTAATGAGCTTATCCGGCACACCATAACGGCATATGAGTTGATTCTTGATAAACTTCACGACCACTTGCCTGGTGACATTTGCATATGACGCCGCTTCAACCCACTTGGTGAAGTAATCAATTGCTACGAGAATAAATTTGTGACCGTTGGACGCTTTCGGCTCTATCATGCTAATCATGTCAATCCCCCACATGGAGAAAGGCCATGGTGAGGAAATCACATTCAGAAGTGTCGGGGGAATATGAATCTTATCCGCATAAATCTGACACTTGTGGCATTTCTTCACATATTTGCAGCAGTCAGACTCCATTGTCAGCCAATAGTAGCCTGCTCTCAACATCTTTCTAGGCATGGCATGTCCATTGGAATGAGTACCAAATGAACCCTCATGGACCTCAGTCATTAACAAGTCAGCTTCGTGTCTATCCACGCATCTGAGCAGAACCATGTCAAAATTCCTCTTATAAAGCACTTCTCCATTGAGGTAAAACTGCCTGACAATCTCCTCAAAGTCTTTCTATCTTTCATAGATGCCCCAGTCGGGTAAATATGGCTCTGAAGAAAGCACTTGATATCATAATACCATGGCTTATCGTCTTATACTTCTTCTACTGCGAAAACATGAGCTGGTCTGTCCAAGCGCATCACAGTGATATTGGGAACTTCATTCCAGAGTCTAACCACAATCATTGAAGCAAGTGTAGCAAGTGCATCTGCCATCCGATTCTCATCTCGAGGAATATGATGGAAGTCAACTTCAGTAAAGAACGTTGAAATCCTTCTCGCATAATCTCTATATGGGATGAGGCCAGGCTGATTCGTCTCCCATTCACCCTTAATCTGGTTAACAACAAGGGTCGAATCACCATAAACATCAAGATGCTTGATCCTAAGATCAATACACTCTTCCAATCCCATAATACAGGCCTCATACTCAGCCATATTATTCGTGCATTTGAAAGTTAGCCTAGTTGTAAAAGGAAAATGTGTGCCCTGAGGAGTAATAATCACTGCCCCAATACCATTTCCATATTGATTTACATCGCCATCAAACACCATGCTCCATCGGGAACCAGGCTCTGGCCCTTCATCGAGTGTAGGCTCATCGCAGTCTTTCATTTTCAAATACAGAATCTCCTCATCCAGGAAGTCATACTGAACAGACTGATAATCCTCAATTGGTTGATGTGCCAAGTGGTCAGCCAAGATACTATCTTTAATAACCTTCTGAGGTCGATACTCAATATCATACTCAGACAACAACATCTGCCAACGGGAAATTCTCCCAGTTAAAGCAAGCTTCTCAAAGATATACTTGATTGGATCCATTTTGGATATCAACCAAGTCGTATGATTCAACATATACTGGTGTAAGCGCTTATCAGCCTAAGCCAAAGCACAACATGTTTTCTCAAGCATCGAGTGTCGAGACTCACACTCGGCGAACTTCTTACTCAGGTAGTATGTATCATATTCTTTCTTTCCCGATTCGTCTTGCTGACCAAGGACACAACCCATTGAGTCTTCAAGAACAGTCAGATACATAATCAACGGTCTCCCTTCCACAGGCGGAGACAGAATCGGCGGCTCAGACAGATACTCTTTAATACTTTCAAAGACCTTTTGGAAATCCTCGGTCCAATCATGAGACTGATCTTTCCGAAGGAGCTTGAATATCGGTGCACATGTGGCAGTCATGTGGGATATAAATCTGGAAATATAATTCAAGCGGCCAAGAAAACCTCAGACTTGCTTCTCAGTTTTGGGCGCATGCATTTCTTGTATTGCTTTTACCTTGGTAGGATCAACCTCAATGCCTCTCTCGCTGACGATAAAGCCCAATAACTTGCCGGAACGGACTCCAAATGTACACTTGTTCGGATTCAGACGAAGCTTGTACTTCCTCAAACGCTGAAAAAGCTTCAACAAGTGTTCTACATGCTCAACTTCCGTTCTTGACTTTGCAATCATATCATCAACATATACCTCGATCTCCTTGTGCATCATATCATGAAACAAGGTAGTCATAGCTCGTTGATACGTGGCTCCGGCGTTCTTCAAACCGAAGGGCATCACTCGATAACAGAATGTTCCCCAAGGTGTGATGAATGTTGTCTTCTCCATATCCTCAGGTGCCATCTAAATCTGATTATATATGGAAAATCCATCCATAAACGAGAAGATATTGAATTTAGCTGTATTATCTACCAACATATCAATATGTGGTAAAGGTAAATCATCTTTCGGACTAGCTTTATTCAAGTCTCTATAGTCCACACACATTCGGACTTTTCCATCTTTCTTAGGCACGGGCACAATATTGGCCACCCATTGAGGATATGTAAAAGTCACCAGAAACCCCGCATCAATTTTCTTCTAAACTTCCTCTTTGATATTCACTGCCATATCAGGATGAGTTCTTCTGACCTTCTGCTTTATAGGCACGCACTCAGGATTTAAAGGCTGGAAATGTTGCACGATATCAGTATCCAGACCAGGCATGTCTTCATATGACCAGGAAAAGACGTCGACGTATTCTCGTAGCAACTCAATCAACCCCTTCTTAACAGATTCTTCCAGGAGGGCCCCAATCTTCACTTCTCGCACACAATCTTCAACCCCCAAGTTGACTGTTTCCAGATTCTCAAGATGCGACTGAATGATCTTCTCTTCATGCTCAAGTAGACGGGTAATCTCGCCAGGAATCTCTTCAACATCATCTTCTTCTGCCTCAAATACAGGGAACTCAAATTTAGGAGATGGTGTTGGATCATTATGTTCAATGGGTTTGATCAACTTTGACTTATGGATAACTGTTGGAACATCAACAGCGACCCAACTATTGCAGATTCCTCCAGGGATGACAAAGTTTCCAGAATCTTCCTCTGCATCCTCTTCCAAAATAGCAGCAGCTTCCTCATCTTGACCAGTGTGGATGAATCCACCACTCTTGAACAACCCTTGCTTGTTGAAGACGCCAGAAGAATACCATATGCCAGCCCGGGATTTGTTGTCTTCCAACTTAATCATTTGCCCCAATCCAGTAGTTGAACCATGCTCAATGGCCAACTTAGCATCTTTATAGGACGCAAATGAAGAAGTTCCTTTCTTGGTAGTCTCAGCAATAGATAAAGCTTGAAACGGAGTTCCAACTTCATCCTCAGCATCTATGTAAGAAAAGGAAGACAAATGGCTAACCAGGAGAGCCTTTTCTCCCCTACCACTACCAGCTTCTTGTTTTTAACAAATTTCAATTTTTGGTGTAGGGTGGATGTCACGGCGCCTGCCTCGTGAATCCATGGTTTGCCCAACAGACAGCTATACGATGGGTGAATATCCATGATCTGGAAGGTGATTTGGAAATCACTCGGTCCGATCTTGACTAGGAGTTCCAATTCTCCAATCACAGTTTTACGGGATCCATCGAAAGCTTTCACTACCACTCCACTCTTCCTCATGGGAGGCCCCTGATATGACAATTTAGCAAGAGTGGATTTTGGGAACACGTTCAACGATGATCCAGTGTCCACCATCACATTGGACATGACATCATCCTTGCAGCTCATAGAAATGTGTAGTGCCAAGTTGTGGTCTCTTCCCTCCTCGGGGAGATCAGCATCACAAAAACTCAAGTTGTTACAAGCGGTGATGTTTGCAACAATACTGTCAAATTGCTCTATTGTGACGTCATGATCTACATACGCAATATCCAACACCTTCTGTAGAGCTTCTCGGTGTGGTTCTGAATTCATCAGCAAGGATAGTACAGAGATCTTGGATGGCGTCTGTAGAAGCTAATCTACAACGTTATACTCACTCCTTTTGATGAGCCTCAGCATCTCATCACAGTCTTCCTTTGCATTGCCATTCTGGCCAACAGAGACAGGAGTCCTCACAACAGAGGCAGGTTTAGCGGCAACAAGTGTCGGATTCGGAGCATTCACAACAGTCCCGATCGGGCGTTCAGCATAGTCAGCAACATCAGCCCTTCGATCATCAGCTTGGGGTTTCGGCGGAGCCGAGAAAACACGACCGCTATGGGTCAGGCCACTGACATCGGCGATATTAACAACAGAGGTGGAGGGCAGGGGCACCTCCTTCCCATCCTCCAATGCCACAACATTGTAGCGATAGGGAACCGCTTTCTCAGAAGAGTATGGCACAGGGCCAGCTGGTTTGATGATCAAAGAAGGAGAAGCCTTTTGCTTGCTACCATCGTACCTGATGATAACAGGCTCAGGGATCCGAAATACTGGAGATATTACATTGACTTCATCGGCATCTTCATCAATATTTCGATTCTGAAGTATCTCAATGACTCCTTCATCCAGCATTTCTTAGATGTCTTTGCGGACTTGGTGACATCCTCTTTGATTGACAGTGAAAACTCGGCATCTGTCGTGGTCGTGCCCGTAATGACTGTACTCACACAGTAGTCTGTGCATCTCAACCAGAGATTGTCGAATATGACTGACATATTTGACTTTGTACTTACCAGGGCATCCCTGGACCATGTTGACGGAGGATTTCCCATGCTCGGGCAATGGGTTCTTCTTCACATTAGAACCTACGTCCTCGAAACATAGAATACCACATCTCACAAGGTCTTGAACCTTGATCTTCAGTGGGTAGCAGTTTTTCACGTCATGTCCGGGAGCACCAGAATGATAAACACAGTGTAATTCAGGCTTATACCACCACTGAGGGTTGGTAGGTATAGCCGGGGGGTCTCGTGGAGTAATCAATTTCCTCTCTACCAAAGAGGGATACAATTCGGCATAGGTCATGGGAATAGGATCGAAGGTGACCCTCTTCCTCTCATAGCTTGTACTGGCTTGATTATTGTTTCGAGGCTGGTAGGCCTGCTGTTGCGGACGGTGTTGTTGTTGTTGATATTGCGGATGTTGCTGTTGCTGATTATTGTTGTGATGTTGATACTGCTGATTATCTCTGAAAACAGGTGCTATGTGAGCCACCTGATGCTGGTTACCGGCAGGACACACGGTCTTCCTCCTCACTGAGGGTCTTCTTGGTTTAGCATGAGAGGTCATAGCATGTGCCTCGCCATCTTTCTTCTTTCTAAACGTCCCATATCGTTTGGCAGAAGAGCCTTCTTCTTTGGTCAGGCGCCCTTCCCTGACTCCTTCTTCCAAACGCATCCCCATATTCACCATATCGGTGAAGTCAGAAGGAGCGTTGGCAATCATCTGCTCGTAATAAAAAGAACTCAAGGTCTTCAGAAAGATCTTGGTCATTTCCTTCTCCTCCAGCGGGGGCACAATCTGTGCTGCTAGCTCTCGCCACCTCTGGGCGTATTCTTTGAAAAATTCCTTGTCCTTCTGGGACATGGCTCTCAACTGATCCCTATCGGGAGCCATATCCATGTTATATTTGTATTGCTTGACGAAGGCCTCGCCAAGGTCATTGAAGGATCGGATGTTCGCGTTATCCAAGCCCATATACCATCTTAGGGAAGCACTAGACAAACTGTCTTGGAAGTAGTGAATAAGCAGTTGATCATTGTCGGTCTGAGTCGACATCTTCCTGGCATACATGACCAGGTGGCTGAGAGGGCAAGTATTTCCCTTGTACTTTTCAAAGTCAGGTACTTTGAACTTTCCAGGGATTTTGACATTAGGGACCAAACAGAGTTCAGCAGCAGATTTTCCGAAAAGGTCTTTTCCTCGGAGAGTTTTCAATTCCTTACGGAGCTCAAGAAACTGATCATTCATAGCATCCATCTTTTCATAGACATAATGGGCCCTTAGACGGCTCAGAATGGTAGATGGTGTCGTCTACTCTGGGCATAGTATGCACGACAGGAGGAGGAACGGCTAGGACCAGGCTAGATGCCGGCAGAGAAGCAAAAGTGGGTGCAGGACCCTCAGGCATGAAGTTGGGAGGCATCCCCCATGGAAACCCGGTTGGCATAGTTGTTGGTGCAATGTGGGCACTGGCCGCAGGCACAGTTGAAGAGACAATCTCAGAGATGACTGTCCTCTGGGGAGGAGTTGAAGGTGTTGGAGACGACTGGCTCTGGGCGGCCATGAATGACTCCATCAGGGCAGTCAATCTGGCTACTTCCTTGTTAAGTTCACGGTTCTCTTGCTCCAAATGATCCATTAGTCTTGATGCGTTGGCTCGGGTGTATTACCGGTGAGTCAACTTGTCTTCAAAATAAATGAAGAACACAGAGTTAGACCATAGAACAAGAAGCCTGAAGCAAAACCTGCTTATGCACATGATGCATGCAATGCATGTGCATATGATTTATTTTTTTATTTATCAGAGGAACTTTAGAGTCCTATTTGCAAATTTTGAAAATATTAATTATTTAGACATGTATGGAAATATCACATCAATAATATCTGGAAAATATTTTTACACCAAAGAAGTACAGTATTGGTAACCAAATGCAAGAGAGAAGGAAAATGAACATCCTATGGAACCCTAAAAACAATCGTCTAAAGCTCGGGAGACTGGAAGATAAGCTTCACGAAGCCTCTTCACTTCCCTCTCATAGGCTGCTTCCATGTCTGCCTTCTCTTTGGCGAGTCGATCATACTTCCTTTTCCAAAACTTGGAAGACTGGGGAAGAAGGGAAGTCAATGCATCATCAGGATCATGTATATCCTAGTGTTCAAGGAACTCTATCAAAGCATCCTTCTCTCTGATCTGCTGAAGAAACTCCTCTCGTTGACGGATCCAGGCACGTGAACGGTCTTCGTCTCTCAACTCCTCTACTCTTTGGTCAGGGAGGGTTGAAGGCCCAGCCACAACCAAAGGTGTAGGTCTCGGATACTCGTAAGGCATGAGGTACTCGGAAGCTCTCCTCCTAACCCAAGAGGTATAGGGTTCCAAAGCAACATAGTTCTTCGGACCTAGCTCCTTCCTTCCCTTCCTATGAATCTTGCGCCAAGCGCGAACCATCCTGCCCTTCAAGCCTTGAGGGTCTTTACCCTCCTGAAAGAACACACCTTCTAACAGAATGTTATTAGGTTTATCCTTTAGGGGGAACCCAAGCTGACGACGTGCCAAAATAGGGTTGTAGTTAATCCCACCACATGTACCAAGAAAAGGCACATTGGAGAATTCACCACAAGAGTCAATAATCTGCACACCATCATACACACGGTTGTACCAAAAGATATCATCATTAGTGAGAGACATAAGTCTCGTGGACCACCGTATACATCCTTTGTTCTCCTTGAAGGCGACCGTCTGCGGCAAGTGCGAAATAAACCACTTGTACAGCAGAGGCAAACAGCACACAATGGTACCACCACCCTTTGTATTCCTCATATGCAAAGAAAATTAAGTGTCACCCAACAGAGTGGAACAGGAATAAGAGTAGAGAAAATCCTAATAGCGTTCACATCCACAAACTTGTTGATGTTGGGGAATAACACTAGCCCATAGATGAGAAGTACAAATATGGCCTCAAAGGCATCCTCACTCATGGCCTTCCCATACATAGTAGCTTGAGCAATGAGGAACTCAGAAGGGAGACCTTGAATTCCACCTTTGGTAATCATATGAGCACCAACCAGAGATTCATCTATATGCAACATATCAGCTATCTCTTGAGAAGTAGGAACACTCTCTAAGCCACTGAACGACAACTGGTCTAGAATAGGTATACCCACAAGGTAGGTATACTCCCCAAGCATAGGCAAAAGCCGAAAATCCAGAAATGTGAAGCAACGGTACAAGGGATCATAGAATTGCACCAATACACTCATCAATTCTTCGTCCACTTGAGTAGTCAGAACAAATAGAAGCTTCCCAAAACGAGCCTTGAAACCCAAGGGATCTAATACATAGGATGTCAAATTCCTTAGCTCATTCAAGTCGGGTTGTCTGAAACTGTACTTCTTCGTATTCCTTCTTTGTCTTTCCATGTCTAAAAATTTGCAAATAGACCTCTTAAGTTCCTTGAAAATTTTCTCATTATTTGATGATATGGATGCAAATGGGTGCATGAATGCATGAATGCAACAATCACACTCAAGGATCAAGCAAAGCACACCAAACAAAGGTTATGGGATGGATCATTTCATCCTTAATATCAATCATCCATTTTGGTGGATTATGGTTTACACCTTATCTACACCCAAGTTCCATTGATATTAAGGATACAAGAACGGATCAACCATGAATCAAGGGTTTGTTGCAAGTCACGAGCATGGAGTTTCGACTAAGAACCACCCAAAAGGAGCGTACTAGGGTTTAAACCTGCCAAGCATGTTCTATAAGAGGTTCCCATAGTCATCATCCCATCTTTCGGATATTATCGGATAAACGACTACTCGTATTCCAAGAATATTCTCAAGAGAGACTCTTATGAGTGTAGTATCGCGTAACAGTCGTATCAAATCTTACACTTGAACGACTTTCGCACTACATCCTAATAAATAGGCCAAGATGGGCTTGGTAAACTAAGGTCCTTGGCTTCTAAGGTCTATATTGGAAAGAGTAATGCCTAACCATGACTACTCGTGTGACATTATTGATCCCAACATGACCTCCACCAAGTGAATGGACTTGCAAGTCAACTTGCTAAGGAATAACTCCACACAAGTCAACAAGACTATGCCATTCTCCTATCCTAAGTGCTCTCGAGTTTGGGTATAGAACTCATCTCACAAAGATCTCCAAGCATACAAGGAATTAATATTCAAGCAATTCACTCATTACATACAATACAGTAATCCCAAATTGCACAAAAAATATGTCACAAAATAATATACACAACAATACAACAAATATGAAAAGTAGGCAAAACCCACTAGGGAAATCTCCCCAGCAGAGTCGCCACTTTTCTGTAGTGGGGTATTCGTTACCATTAGAGATATTGACTAAATCCAAGGTAAACCATACAAGTCGAGTCGCCACCGCACTTCTATTTATCCAAAGGAATGGTTAGAAAGCGAACAAAAACCTAAAAGTTTTATCGAATCAAAAACTAGTAAAAATGTCAGAGATCAAGGTAAGGGGGTTGGTTATGCAATGGGAAGGTTTTAAGCACCCAAAACATCCTAGGTACTCCTAGGGAGCCCTTTTCACACTTGTTGTAAGGTTGGTATTTTGTGAAAATTTATCTGTGCAAACATGATTGAAGAGATGAGAAGAGAATATACAAGTTATTTACATTTTGTGTTTGGATGGATAAACCCATTGCCTACGTACCATCTTAAAAAATATTAGGATCAAAACCTCGTAGTTTGGGGTAAAAATCTCAAAATGAGTTGGTGAGTTGATTGGTCCAAAAGCCTTAAGGTCTTTTGTTATCCAAGGGAGAAAACTCAACCTAAAACCACAAATCCACCATGTGAGGATAGCTTCAACATGCTAGCGAGGGGTTAACCCTATAATAAGCATGGAAGACTCATTGTCCATCACTAAGGATATAGGTGAGTATTACATCTGCCTCAAGGATAACTCAAACCTAATAGCTAAAGGTTATGAAAAGTTTTGATTAAGGAAGTGGCCATTGAAACCACAAAAGTATTTGAATGAGTTATATTTACCAACGAAAAGTATTTACAAAATATGGTCAAAGTTGATTTAAAGGTTCAATTCAAAATGAGTGTTATGAAAAAAGTTTGAAAATCAACAGCATAAGGATTAGGTTTCTAATGTTTTAAAAGAAGTGTTAAATGTTTGCACAAAAGTTTTGGCTTGGGTTAGAGTGGAGGGAAGAAGAAAAATGGCTAAATTCCTAATCATACAAGAGATGAGGGATAAGAAACAAGACCACAAATGGAGTTCCTCTCTTGAGATCATATTGATGATCCAAGTAGCTCCCATCCTTTGGAATATGCAAGCAAAATAAGTGTAAGCTTCAAGCAATCAACATAATCAAACAAGCTCTTAGAAGATCCCCAATGTCTCTTGTGTCTTTCACTTTGGATGAACATAGCAATGGTTCTTCACATTGAGCTCACATAGGATCCCCTAGCACAAAAGCGCACACACATCAAAAAGTTCTATGAAGTAAATCAAGAATGGACAAGAGTGGGTTTAGAGATTTGGGTTCTTCTAATCCATCTTCAACATTAAGTCCTTTTTACTCCAATTTGCATAGGGAAAGTCCTAAAAACTAAGTCCATTTGTCCATTTCTTTGCATTTGGTCCACAATAATCAAAACAAAATACAAGCACAATAATATATACAATTATGTGCTCAAGTGAGCAAAAGGCAAATTGCATTAACATAAACATGTGCTCAAATGAGCAAAGGGGGAAAAGCAAATGAATAATATGTACAAGAATTATAAATTACATAAATGTAAAGAGCACGAAGTAAATGTTAATGGTTAATGGTTAGTGTTAGTAGTTTGTGTGCCATAAGGCAAATTTAGCGCTATGTTAAGCAAACGTAATTGGACTTATGTAGAAGTTACAACTATCTGAGGTCGGTCAATAATAATGTAGGCAAGAATACAAGTTAGAGGTTTTGATTAGTGAATCAAACTCTAACAACTTGCCATGCCAAAAAGAAGATGAGAAATGATCTTGTATTAATTTAGGTTCTTTGCATGATTTAGGAAGCAACCTATCCTTAATGCAAAGCCATTCACTTGATCCATGATCAAGATGAATTAGATTGGAACCAAGGAAGATGAAACCTCCATGTATCAATGCTAACCACCAATCTTTAACTCATTGATCAAAAAGAAAAAAGAAGAAGAAGAAGAATTAAAGTGAATTAATAGAAATGGAATGAGATAATCAACAAGCGTTGACCAACGATAGAGAAGATCAAGCTCAAACAAATAGAAAACAGAAGCAAAATGAAGATTAGAAGTCAAGAAACAAATAAAATATTTTTGGCATTTTTAATATTAAAATAAAACTTGAATTAAAATAATAAAGAAATGTCAAACTTCAAACTTACTTCAAATCAACTTTGAAAAGTCCAAGTAAATTATCACAAGTTCAACAAGGTCAAACAAAGTTTGACAAAAAATTTCAACATTTTTAAAAGTCCGAAACTATTTTAAATCAATTAAAAATGCATAAAAATAACCTAATTGAATTAAAATCTCAAATAAATCTCAAATCAATTAATATATTGATGAGAATATTTTTCATAGATCTGTCATCATTCAAAAAGGTTGGAAAAATATTTTTAAATTTTTTGAATATCAAGAACTATTTTTAATGAATTAAAAATAACCAGAAAAGAGAAAATTACTAAAAAATATCAAATGATAAAATAAAAAATATAAATATCATTTTTAGAAAGTAGAAATTAAAAGGAGAAGAATGAAATCGGTCCCATCATTTTTGGACCAATAATGAGAGAGATATGAATTTTTAAAGTGAAATGGAATTAAAATAATAAAATGAAAATAAAGTCAGAAAATAGAAATAAGGAAAAAGCGTGAGCCATTGGATGGAGATTCATTAATTGACGTGGATCATCACACGGCCTAGCAGCGCGCGTTCACCATACACCTTGGTCAACTGAAACACACCAAGCCTTTAAGTAAGTCATAACAATGGACGTGTGTGATTGAATCTGGAAATGCAAATGGACGGATCTGATTGAATCTGGGGACCAGACGGTGGCCAGCGCCACCGTCTTCTTCGGCCAAACTCCGGCCACATCAAAAATTGCAGAAATTAAAATGGCAACCAAAATGCACGATCCATGTATCATTCGAGAGTTGGGGTGATGTACATCACCCCTGTACCACTCAATTCCATTCTAGATCTATATATTGAGAGAAATCAGAAGTGGAAATTCTGTGGTGTTCATATGAACTTCATGATTTTCAAAAATTGAAAGCATATCAATGTTGCCTCTATGCAGAGAACTTCAGATCACACAATAACAAAGAAAATAGAGCACTATACAAGTTGGTTCGAAGCAAATAACAGTTGAAGTAAACCTTTGAATTGCAAGGCTTTGAGCCACGATCCTTGGATGCTTTTGCTTACAGTAGACACTATGGATCAAGGAGAGAAGGTTTAGGAACTTTGAGATCTGAAGATTGATCAATGAAATCAAAATTCAGATCTGAAAGATTTGAAGAAAAATGGATTAGTTCCTTTAGTGATGGATAGGATTTCAGTTCAGCAGCAATTGGGGAGCCTTAAGGTTGCCAAAATGAAGAGCATGCGCAATGTATTTATAGCTGAGCAAGGCTGAGTTGCATGAACAAATCATGTGCATGGATGGAAAGGGCCTCCATGCATGGGCCTGTACAGGCGCATGGAGGGCCCAATTCCACTTGGATTTTCAAGCTTATGCCAAAGGGAATGAGAATGGATGTGCAGATCCGACTGTATTAGCTCATGCATGGCCAGAACTATGATCAACGAAACTAATGTGGCTAAGCACTTTTGGGCCGAAGCTGTAAATACAGCGTGTTACATACAGAATAGAATCTCCATAAGACCTATTCTCGAAAAGACTCCCTATGAACTGTGTAAAGGAAGAAAATCAAACATTTCATATTTTCATCCATTTGGATGTTCTTGCTTTATTTTAAACACTAAGGAACATCTGAACAAGTTTGATTCCAAAGCACAGAAAGGTATTATGTTAGGATACTCAGAACGCTCTAAAGGCTACAGAGTATACAATACAGAAACCAAAATTGTGGAAGAATCAATTCATGTCAGATTTGACGATAAGCTTGACCCTGAAAAGTCAAAGCTAGTTGAAAATTTTGCAGATTTAGAAATCACTCTTGCAGGATCTGACAAAGCTCCAGAAGCAACTACCACTCAGAATTCTGAGGAAATTAATCCTCCATTAATCCCAAAGAAAGCTAAAAGTCGCCTCAACATATCTGAAGAATTGATTCTGGGCAACAAGGACGAACCTGTCAGAACCAGATCTACCTTCAAGACCTCTGAAGAGACTCCTCTGGGACTAGTGTCTCTGATCGAGTCTACGTCCTGTGATGAAGCACTTTAAGATAACGACTGGGTTTCAGCCATGCAAGAAGAGTTAGATCAATTCACAAAGAATGATGTCTGGGATCTTGTTCCCAAGCCCAGAGGCACTCACGTTATTGGAACCAGATGGGTATTCAGAAACAAGCTGAACGAGAAAGGAGAAGTCGTCAGAAACAAAGCTCGACTGGTAGCTCAAGGTTACAGTTAACAAGAAGGTATTGACAACAATGAAACCTTTGCTCCAGTCGCAAGGTTAGAATCTATTCGTCTTCTTGTATCTTTCGCTATAAACCATTCTATTAAATTATATCAAATGGATGTCAAGAGCGCATTCCTTAATGGTTATATATCAGAAGAAGTGTATGTCAACCAACCTCCAGGTTTTGAAAATCCAAATTTTCCAGAACATGTTTTTAAACTTAAAAAATCTTTATATGGACTTAAACAAGCTCCCAGAGCTTGGTATGAACGTTTAAGTAACTTTCTTCTGAAACACAATTTTATTAGAGGGAAAGTTGACTCCACACTCTTCTGTAAGAACCTTAACAATGATCTCATGATATGCCAGATATACGTTGATGATATTATTTTTGGTTCAGCTAACGCCTCTGTTTGTCAAGAATTCTCTGAGTTAATGCAGGCAGAATTTGAAATGAGCTTAATGCAAGAACTAAAGTTCTTTATGGGAATTCAAATTAACCAAACTTCATAAGTCACGTACGTTCATCAAAGCAAATACATAAAAGATGTTATGAAGAAATTTGACATGGCTGAATGCAACTCTGCAAAGATTCCCATGCATCCAACATGCATTCTTGAAAAGGAAGAAGTCAGTAAAAAGGTTTGTCAGAAGCTCTATCGTGGTATGATAGGCTCCCTTCTTTATCTGACTGCTACTCGACCTGATATTCTATTTAGTGTCTGTCTATGTGCCAGATTCCAATCAGATCCTAGAGAAACTCACTTAACAGCAGTTAAGAGAATTCTCAAATATCTGAAAGGAACTCCTAACATGGGCCTGATGCATGAGAAAACATCAGAGTATAGACTTTCTGGTTACTGTGATGCAGATTACGCAGGAGATAGATTGGAACGAAAAAGCACATCTGGAAATTGTCAGCTCCTAGGAAACAATCTAATATCCTGGGCCAGCAAAAGGCAATCAACTATCGCCCTATCCACGGCAGAAGCAGAATACATCTCAGCATCACTGTGCACCACTCAGATGCTCTGGATGAAGAATCAGTTAGAAGATCTGCAAATCTTCGAGAGTAACATTCCTATCTTTTGTGATAATACTGTTGCCATTTGTTTAAGTAAGAATCCCATTCTACACTCCAGAGCTAAGCACATTGAAATAAAACATCATTTTATCAGAGACTATGTTCAGAAAGGGATAGTAACATTGAAGTTCATTGATACAGATCATCAATGGGCAGATATCTTTACTAAGCCTTTAGCTGAAGATAGATTTCTCTTTATCTTAGAAAATCTGAACATTCAAAACTGCCCTGAATAAAATGTGCCTCTGAAGCTGTAAAATGAGACTCTGACATAAACAAATAGATTCTGCCTCTGACTTTGATACTCCTACCTAGTTAGAAGCTATCTGAGTTAGAAATCTCTAGGAACCAATCCTTTGGTATTCCTGAAGATCAGATAAATCAAACCACGTGGAGTGATTTGCGTCTAACCTTGGAACTTCTAGACAGTTGTCCAGAAGTAAATCAAGGGACAGACTCTTGAGATCTCCTCGAGCAGTGTGCGAACTGTTGGGATTAGACATCATTAATGAGCCATAATTATTTCTCCCTCTAAACGTGCTAACTTTGTTTTTGTGCTAAACTTTGATTTGCGTGTCGTTTTGCATGCGTTTTTTTGGGTATTTAAACTCTCCTCTCACACTTTGCACACACACTTCACTCTCACTCACTTGTTCAAACCCAGTTCTCTCAGGCATTTCTGCAAACAGTTCATCTTCATCTCAGTTCTTCATCAACAATGGATTCTCAACAACAATCTGTGTTCAACTACTCTCATAAAATGAACTCCAGCAACGCAGCTTAAAGCACAAGCAATCCTACTCCAACCGTTACAGGCGTAACTACAACACCAGTATACAAGGAGCCTCACATTCTTGACCGTGAGCCTCATATTTATCTTGGAACTCCTTTTGAGAAACTAGACGTGCTGTGTGAATCCCTGGTGGATTTTAACAACATGAAGAGAAATGGCGTAGACCTCACTGAAGAACTTCATCAACAAGGTTGGGGAAACTACTTTCAACGCCTCTACGGTCCAGTTTACCCAAATCTCATTAAGGAATTCTGGAGGTTTGCTGATGCTGACGATCATTTCATCGTCTCCTACGTTTTGGGTGTAAAAATTGTGATAACTGAAAAGTCAATCGCTGCTTTGCTGAACATGGAAAAAGCTGGAGGAAGAAGAATTTACAACATAAATCCCAGGGCGAAATACATTGCTCATGAAATCAACCCCACAATCTTCAAACTAAACACAGAAGGCAACCCCTTAAAGAACAAGGATATACATCAGAACCTCCGGGTGTGGCTCAAAATCATTCTGGGAACTATTCATCATCGCCCATCATCAAACTCATCAGATTACATCAATACAGATCAGAAATGTATTCTGTATTGTATTCATAAAGGTCTGAAGCTTTGCCTCCCAGCACTCCTCTTCAAATACCTCAGAGATTCTGTATGGGAAACCAGGAATAACATGAAACCCAGAACTTACATTCCTCTGGGAAGACTCCTCTTAGATGTGCTGATAGAAAATGGTCTCGTGGACCATCTGGTAAAACACAGACTCATGGAAGACTTGGCAATAGAAACCGGAAGGCCTCTGAACTCCAGGAATCTAAAGAGCATGGGGATTCTGGAGAAGATCAATGTTAAACCTACTCTGGACACCTCATGGGAAGCCTTAAAAGATCAGAGGAAAATTCCCAATGGTCTCTGTATGTTCTACAAGGAAGAACCCAAAGAAGCAATTCTCCACTATCTCCAACGTCTAAAGGATGAAGGAGTGGACATCTCAGATTTCAGATTGAGCGAACTGCCAGATTCAGCTCCAGACTTCGTGAGGTTTAAAAGAGGTCAATCTGAGAAGACATCGAAGGCAAAGAAAGCGAAGCTAGGGGAATCCTCTGAATCAAGACCTCCAGCACCTCTACAAGAGTCTTCTGGTAAGTCTGCCTCTCCTGCTCCCTCTGTACAGCAACTTGCTTCGTCTATTCCTCTACCAACACCCCTCTACACCACATCTGAAACCCCTCCTTCAACAACCAGAACATCTCAACCACTACCAAAATTCAACCTTGCCAATACCTCCCTACCCAAATCTGAAGCTGAAGAAATGAATCAAACCACTTCCTCATCCTCAGCCCCAGAATCACCTCCCTACTTTGTCATTTCTTCTGACACAGAACCCTCTGACCCCGTTTCTCCCACTCTAGCCCAACTTCAAACTCTAACCCGTGATTCACAACAACCACAACAACCTCCAGCTGAACCTGAAGTAACCTCACCACCCACAGAACAACCAACCGTCACTCCATCTGAAGTTCAACCCTCTGACCTCAATACCTCTGACATTACCCCTCCAAACACTTCCGCTAAACCTCCAACTCTCAACCTAAGCCCTCCAAACTCTCCACCTCAACCATCTGAACCAGAACATTCCCTGCCAACTCTAGAGGAAGCAATTATGCTGTTTGCAGGAGCATCAGTTGAAAAGGTCAAGTCTCTGACCATCAACTCTGGCATCAGTGATGATCCTGACTCTGTTAGGACACACTGTAACAGAGTCATTGGCTGGATGACATCTGAGGCCTTTAAACTGAAGCACATCTCTGAGCAAGTCAGAAACGACTTCATCAGATACGCTGAGGCAAGACTACAGGAGCGCTTAGCCAGAGAAGCTGAGGAAGAAGCCAGAAGGAAAGAAGAAGAAAGAGCAAGACAAGAAGAACTTCAAAGGGTACGGGAAGCTGAAGCCAAAGCTCTAGCTGATGCTGCTGCTGCTGCTGCTGCTGAAGCTGAAGCAAAGGCTACTGCTGAAGCTGAAGCTAAAGCCGCTGAAGAACAGAATGCTCTGACTCAGGGGGAGTCCTCTACTTTTGCCCCTCTGGTTCTCAAGACCCTTGAGGAGCTTCAGAAAGAGCAGAAGGAAGTCCGAGCCAGATTGGATCAACGGGACACAGTCAACGCCAACATCCAGAATCTGCTGACTCAACTGCTTTAGAGAATGCCTCCACCTCCCAACCCTTAGGCACTTAGGATTTTTGTTGCTTGTTGCTTTGCTTTTTTTTGTCTCTGATGCTTTTGCTCTTATCTGAATATACCTATATATTTTTCTTCCTGCTTATTATTTTGTTTAAGTCTTTTTGATTCTGACAAAAAGGGGGAAAATCAAATAGCTCTGATGAAAAATTGCCTAATGCCTTAAGCACTCTGCAAACATATTATTCTATAAAATAAATCTATCTAACACTTGACTTAAGAAATTGCAGAAAGGTATCGAGAAACTTCATTGCTTGGAAGCTCTGGTAAGAACTTCTGAACTCCCTAGCCTATCTCAGGGGGAGCTCACTACTATCTGATCTGATAAACTCTTTATTTTTGAATGTTTCATCTGTCATTTGAGTTTGTTTTGTCATCATCAAAAAGGGGGAGATTGTAAGAACAAAAATAGTTCTACAACAGATTCTAAGATTTTGATGATAACAAAGGATGAAACCAAAAATGGCACTCTAACGAAAAGTTCTAAGTGTGTAGGACTCTAAACAAGAAGAAAGGAATCTGATCACGTCATCAGATACAGAATCAAATCAGATACAAATTACCAGAAGATCAGAAACATCTGAAGTAGAAACACGCTCTAGAAGTTCTGACTCTGAGCAAAACAGCAGATCAGAATATCAGAAGCATCTGAAGAAGAAGCGCGCTCTAGAAGTTCTGACTCTGAGCAACGGTATATCAGAATTCCAGAAGCTCTCAACGTCATCTTAAGACAACATCAGAATTCTAAAAGATTAGAACTATCAGAAGCTCTGAAGCCACATCTTAAGATCTCAGATTAACAGAGTAACGCAGACTCTGATAATGGATTTCCTTATCCAGAAAGAGTAACGGCAACTTCAACTTCAAATGGAAAGAAACTATATTTGGAAAGAAGTTATTCAGGGAGACAAACTTGTTCTGGCAAGAAACAACGAAGTTATGGCATTAAACTCTCATCAAGACTAAATATCTGCCATCACTATAAACGGTCGTTTTTCACCTCTATATAAAGAACGACGAACCTCATTGAGAGACACACCTGAACGCACAGAATTACTCTACTCTCTCTCTAAATCTTTCACAAGCTTTTGCTCATAACGTGAAACTTCTTTTGCTCATTTTGGATATCAACCAAGTCAAGATTGGGTCTCGAATGTATCCAGAGGTTAAGAAGGGGTTGATTGATCTTTTCCGAGAGTATTCAGATGTGTTTGCCTGGTCCTATCAAGACATGCCTGGTTTTTATTTTGAGATTGTAGAGCATAGATTGTCGTTGAAGCCAGAATGCCCGTCGGTCAAGCAGAAGTTAAGGAGGACTCATCCTGATATGGCAGTGAAGATCAAAGAGGAAGTGCAGAAGCAGATTGATGTCGGTTTCCTTGTCTCCGCTGAGTATCCATAGTGGGTGGCCAATATTGTACCTGTTCCGAAGAAGGATGGAAAAGTACGTATGTGCGTTGATTATAGAGATTTGAATAAATCCAGTCTGAAACATGATTTTCCTCTGCCACACATTGATATGTTGGTAGACAATACAACTAAATTCAAAGTCTTTTCATTTATGGACATATTTTCCGGTTATAATCAGATCAAGATGGGACCCGGAGATTTGAAGAAGACCATATTCATTACACCTTGGGGAATATTCTGTTATAGAGTGATGCCTTTCGGTTTAAAGAATGCTGGTGTAACTTACTAGAGAGCAATGACTACTCCTTTTCATGATATGATGCATAAAGATATCGAAGTCTATGTTGATGATATGATTGCTAAATCCATTGACGAGGAGGAACATGTTGAGCATTTGTTGAAGTTATTCCAGCATTTGAGGAAGTACAAACTTCGCTTGAATCCCAATACGTGTACTTTTGGTGTTCGTTCTGGTAAGTTGTTGGGCTTTATTGTCAGCGAGAAGGGTATTGAAGTTGATCCTGCCAAGGTCAAAGCAATACAAGAGATGCCTGCGCCCAAAACTGAGAAGAAAGTCAGAGGTTTTCTCGTCCGCTTGAATTATATCTCAAGATTCATTTCACACACGACTGCCAGATGTGCACCTATATTCAAGCTTCTTCGGAAAGATCAGTCTTGTGATTGGACCGAAGACTGCCAGAAAGCTTTTGACAGTATCAAAGAATATCTGCTTGAGCCTCCGATTCTGTCTCCGTCTGTTGAAGGAAGATCGTTGATCATGTATTTGAATGTGCTTGATGAGAGTATGGGTTGTGTTCTTGGTCAACAAAATGAGACTGGAAATAAAGAGTATGCAATTTACTACCCCAGTAAGAAATTCACCGATTGTAACACTCGGTAGTCTATACTTGAGAAGACTTGTTGCGCATTGGCTTGGGCAGCCAAGCATCTGCGTCAATATATGCTGAACCATACCACTTGGTTGATATCCAAAATGGATTCAATCAAGTATATTTTTGAGAAGCCTGCTTTAACTGGGAGGATTGCCCGTTGGCAGATGTTGTTGTCAGAGTACGATATTGAATACCGATCTCAGAAAGCGATCAAAGGTAGTGTCTTGGCTGACCATTTGGCTCACCAACCAATTGAAGATTATCAGTTAGTGCAATATGATTTTCCTGATGAAGAGATCTTGTACTTGAAAATGAAAGATTGTGATGAACCATTGCTTGCCGAAGGGCCAGAACCTGGTTCCCTCTGGGACATGGTATTTGATGGAGCTGTTAATCAATCTGGTAATGGCATTGGGGCAGTGATTATTACTTCTCAAGACACACATTTTCCATTTACAGATAGATTGATTTTCAAATGTATGAATAATATGGCGGAGTATGAAGCTTGCATTATGGGGCTTAAGGAGGCCATTGATCTCAGAATCAAGTATTTGGAGGTCTATGGAGATTCAGCTTTGGTTATGAATCAGATCAAAGGTGAATGGGAGACGAATCAACCCAATTTAATATCATATAGAGATTATGCGAGGATGATTTCAACTTTCTTTACAAAGGTCGAGTTTCATCATATCCCTCGAGATGAAAACCGGATGGCAGATGCTCTTGCAACTTTGACTTCAATGATTGTAGTGAAATATTGGAATGAGGCTCCCAATTTGACTGTGATGTATCTTGATAGGCCGACTCATGTGTTTGCTGTTGAAGAAGTCAAAGATGAGAAGCCGTGGTATTTTGATATCAAATGTTTCCTCCGAAGTCAGATTTACTCGCCTAGGGCATCTTTGAAAGATAACATGACTTTGAGAAGATTAGCCGACAATTTCTACCTGAATGGTGATGTATTGTACAAGAGAAACTTCAATATGGTTTTGCTCAGATGTGTGGATAGACACGAAGCAGACTTATTGATGACTGAAGTCCATGAAGGTTCCTTTGGTACTCATTCCAATGGACATTCTATGGCAAAGAAGATGTTGCGAGCAGGTTACTATTGGTTGACGATGGAATCTGACTGTTGCCAGTTTATGAAGAAATGCCACAAGTGTCAAATTTATGCAGATAAGATCCATGTTCCTCCGACACTGTTGAACGTCATTTCCTCCCCATGGCCCTTCTCCATGTGGGAAATTGATATGATTGGCATGATCGAGCCAAAAGCATCGAATGGACATCATTTCATTTTGGTGGATATTGACTACTTCATAAAGTGGGTTGAAGCAAGATCGTATGCGAATGTAACCAAGCAAGTTATTGTAAGGTTCATCAAGAATCAGATCATATGCAATTATGGTGTGCCAAGTAAGATCGTTACTGATAATGGATCAAACTTGAACAATAATATGGTGGAAGCTCTTTGCAAGGACTTCAAGATTGCACATCATAATTCTTCTCCCTACAGACCTAAGATGAATGGGGCTGTTGTTGAAAAGTATATTTCCGACAAATATTTTTATATCGTATCCACAGAGATTGGTTGTTATTACCGCCGTTATATAATTCCAATTGTTATAAGTTTAAAATGTAACCAAGTTGTTTTGTTTAAATAGTTATCTTTTGAGTAAAATACACTAAGACAATGAAAATAGTTTTAATCAAATATAAAAGGCTTGGCAAGATTGGAGTTCACTACCCAAATTCCTTATGTTCCCTTAATGACAACTATGTGAACTTAAAATTATTGATGATATTCAAGTATCCTCTCAAAAACATTTATTTCTAAATGAGATTGTGATAATCACTATATTAATCATTAAATGATTTCTCTACCTAACTATTAATATAGCAATCTTTAATGTTTGATACACAAGAAAAATAGTGTATAAATTTATCTCTACAACTTATTCACTACTTGAAAGCATATTTTAAGTCAAGACTTGAATAATCTTTGTCAACAATAACTCAAATCTGAATATTCAACGTAGGGCAAAAATATCAATCTTTACATCAATAATCTTTTGTCATATACAAGAGTCAATAGGATTACATAAACAATAAGGAATAGCTACTACCTCCAATCTTGACAAAGTGGGGTTTATCTCCTCATCATCATATTTGACAGCAAAATGAAATACAAAAGTAAGCTTCGTTTTTCTTCTCCAACTTGTGAATGATGATCTTTCCTTTTTTTCCATTATGTGTTTATAGAGTTCATCCTTTCCTTAAATGTCTCATTTTGGTCTAAAACTGAAAAGTACTCTAAAAATGATCTAAAACTATCACTCTTAAGTTGGGTGTAAAGCATACAAAGTGGCCCAAACCAAATAACAACCTTGCTGTTTTCGCAAGGTTCGCGGCGCCAAGCTTGGTCGCGGCGCGAACTGAAGCAATTCCAGCTTCTTTGCCTTGCAAACTTCCTTTAAATTATTTCTCCCAAGCTTTGTTCTTCAAATGTTTTCAAAAATGCCATTCAAACTCCTTCCAAATAATGCTTATGCAATCCAATGCTCTCTTGTCCAAAAACCCTACAAAACTAACAACTAGGTTAAATATCTACTCAAAACATAATCAATTAAACTTAATTGCATAATTACTAAATTGTAAGGATAAAAGTGTGTAATTCAATAAGAAAATGGTAAAAGGGACCAATAAAAATATATGAAAAGTAGTGATAGTTGGTCCCTAACAACTCTCCCCAACTTATCATTTTGTTTGTCCCTAAACAAACGTTTTCACCAAAACAACCAAAGTAATGAAACAATAGATTGAAACAAGGATTAACCAAAGACATTCGAATGGTTCAAAAGTGTACGACACTTTCTCAATCCACCTATCTCATTGCTAGACAAAACATGAATAAGAAAAATGGTTGGGTGCAAATAACATACCGAGGAATTCAAAGCAATACATGTCAAAATTGAATCAAACTTACACACACATCATAATAATGATGAATAAAAATGCGGGTTTTCTTTCACTCATCCAAACAATTAAATCAATAACAACTCGAATCATGCAGTCATCAAAGCAAATACTAAATCATGTGAAAAATGAGAATCAATAGGTCTTTCAAAGGTTGTAATGTGGCTTGGGTTACAAGAAAGGATATGATTAAGAGAATTCAACAAAAATGCCTATCCTAAGGGAGCATTCCCATAAATTCAAACTCAACAACAATTTCCTCTTTTTGATCCCAATCTTTCTTCTTTTCTTATTTTTCACATCCACACAACCATGAGCTTTCTTTTTGTTTGTTTTTTTTTCTTTCTTTTCTTTTTCTTTGCTCCATAATTTCAAAGGTGACTTATTTTTTTTTCTTGTTTCTTTTCACACTTTCACCTTTTTTTTAAAACATCACTTTTCCAAGTTTCTAATCAACTCTTCTAATTTACTCTCCCCAACTTTAGATTTCAAGACCAAATTTATTCAATAATGCTCCCTACTTAGACATAGGCGAAAGACAAAGTTTACAAACAAACTCAGTTGAAGGTTCAATTGAAACGAAAGAAATTAGGATTCATTTATTTGCAAAATTTTCAATGGAATTTACACTTACCAATCACATGAATCCTAAAACAAGCTCAAAGGGGTTAACTAAGGATCACTCCTCACAAGGTTAGTTGATTCAAAACTTTTTGGCCAAATGGTTTTTCTCAATAACAAACAATGCCTCTATCATTTCCACAATTTTCACAAAAATTGATTAATGCATGATTTAGCATGATAAGAATGAATTGAAATAATTTCCGGTCTCCCGCATTTAGTGCACAATGGAAAGCTACCTCACAATTGGTTAAGTTCTACTTTGATTCAAAAATGACATGTATCTCAAGGAATTTATGATATGAAATTTGCAACACACCATCAAACCATTTATGTCAAGTCTAGAAAGCAATAAAGTGTACCTTGAAATGCCGACACCAATTCTTATCATCACCACTCGAAGTGTCCTTCTTGCAAACATTACCTGGTTCCTTCAAGCTTAACTTAAGAATAAGAAAAATTAAACAAACAAACCGGGCATACCAAAGTTCATTGCAACACACAATTAAATCTCACAAAAAGATCCATGCAGTTAACAAAATCAAAGTTTACGGTGAAACAAGAGCCACCAAAAGTACAATCATAATTAAGACATAAAAACAATAATAATAAAAAGCTAACAATAAAAATCTAATACTACTCAAAACAAAAGTCTTCACTCCTCCTCATCATGTCCACCACCTACGGATCCAAGGACATCTTCCATCTCATCATCATGGGTCGCACCACCACCTCCTGCACCCCCCATAAATGCTGGCCTGCCCTCAGGCCAATTAGAATAAGCAGCATACTCCGCCTGGGACGGAAAAGTGCGGGCTTCGGGCGCAAGAAAGGTATTCTAAAACTGCTGCTGCATAGCTTCAAAAAGGAATGATTGAGACCTCCTAGAAGCCTCAAAACTCTCACAGTAGTAGGTGGCGAACGCCATCTGATCAAAAGCTGGTGTACTGCGGGCTCGGGGTCTAGAGGAAGAAGTGCCTGCTCCTTCAGCTTTATCCATTTGGCTATGACAGAACCTGTTCAAATAAGCATCATTAATTACACTAGTAATAGATAGGTGTACCTCATCCGGAATGGGCACATTTGCCTTTCGCCAAAGTCCCATAATCAACCCCGGATATGTTAGAACACCGGCTTTCCCACCGAACTTGGTTCCACTCGTCGCAACTTTGTGCATCTCCCCCGCAATGATGGATGCCACATCTACTGATTTACCAATCATGATGTAGTACAAGAGGCATCCGACACCCAATGGAATGGTGGTGCTATGGCTCAGTGGCCGAATATTGTTCAATAAAAGCACCAAGTAGGCCCTTGCTTCCAAATTAAGACTCTCCCTCTTCCACGACTTCGGAAATCCCTGATCATTCAAATCAAATGTCCTTCCCTCTAGGCACAAATGAGCACTCACGGTAGGAAGGTCCCAATCATTGGCCATTTCTTTGGCACGGTATTCACACCGCCTGTTATCCGCCAAAGTGAGAGGATTACCCAAATAGGTGTTGATCGCGTCCCTACTGAAGGTGATGATCTTTTCCCTCACCCTTGTTTGGTAATGAAATGCTACTCCCTCCTCCAACTGCAGAGCATTGGCGTAAAATTCACGCACAATGTCGTAGTTGATCTCTGATTCTGGCTCACAGAGTTTGCTTCACTTTCTCCTTTCAAAGTTTGTCACCAGCTTCCTATAATTTCCACCCGGTGACAAACGAATGAATCTTTCTGGTTGAATTGTCCTCTTAATCAATTTTTCAAATCTTTCCTCGTGCTCATCACTAGTGAATCTTTGCACGGATCTTGAAGGATTGGAGGCCGTTGTTTTGGTACGTTTTGACATCTGCAATAAAACCACAAACAACCACATAATAGCCATGATTGAAGTTAGCATCCATAATAAAAAAAATGAAACTGAGATTTTCCAGTTCGCGGCGCGATGGGTAGTTCGCGGCGCGAACCCTACGAACCAGAAAAACTCAGCAGCCTCTAGGGTTCCTTCTCCTCAAAATTTTTATCAACAATGATACCACAAACCCTTAACCAATCCTAATTCGAATCATCTCTACACATGCAAGGTGAGTTTCAGCAATTAAATCATTTTCTAACAAAACCCTAGTTCACCTTAATGAGAAACAAAGAAGGAAAAGGAAGAAAGATTACACATACCTTTGTTAAGAGAAGGAGATTAAATTGATTCTTGCTAAAAAGTTTGGGATTTTTGAAATGGAGAGGGTTAATTTTGAATTTTGAAGTGAGGTAGTAACAATGGTGAAGAGAAGTGTGAAGTTGCAAAATATGAAGGAAATAGAAATAACACAAAGCAGAACTTAAAAGGGTCTGCCACGCTCAGTTCACGGGGCGAACATGGTTCGCGGCGCCAACTTAAATTTTCCATTCAGTTCGCGGGGAGAAGGTTGTTCGCGGGGCGAACTGAAGTAAGTTTCAAAAATTGTTTGGACATTGGATAGAACTCCATGTTCACCAGAAAAACCAAAACAGAATCAATTTAACAACTGAATTAACAAAAATTGAAATGCATGCTTACGACGTTGGGTTGCCTCCCAACAAGCGCTTTGTTTAACGTCGTTTTGAGCTCGATGGTTCAATGACACTTCACGGTCCGGCGAGCGAAATGACACAAATGTCTCGATTCACTTCTCCACTATGGTATACTTTTAGTCTTTGCCCATTCACAATCCAACTTTTCTTTGACTTTGGATCTTCCACCACAATGGCTCCATAGTTTCGCATCTCTTTTACTAGAAACGGTCTCGACCATTTGGATTTTAGCTTACCCGGAAACAACTTCAATCTTGAATTGAAAAGCAACACCATTTGTCCAACTTTGAATTCTTTGTGACGGACCTTTCCATCATGGTACACTTTCACTTTCTCCTTGTAAAGTTTGTTTGAATGGTAAGCGTTGTTCCTTGATTCCTCCAATTCATGGAGATGTTCTTTTCTTTTCTCTCCAGCTAGAGTGGAGTCAAAGTTCAAGAATTTAAGAGCCCAGAGTGCTCTATGCTCCATCTCTACCGGGAGATGACAAGTCTTCCCATAAACCATCTGAAATGGAGTTAGTCCAATAGGAGCTTTATAGGCGGTACGATACGCCCACAAAGCTTCATCCAATTTTGATGACCAATCTTTTCTTGAACTCGAAACCGTTTTTTCAAGTATCCTTTTCACTTCTCTGTTTGAAACTTCCGTTTGACCATTTGCTTGTGGATGGTAAGGAGTGGTCACCTTATGCTTTACACCATAATGTTCCAAAACTTTTTCCAATGGTGTATTGCAAAAATGTGATCCCCCATCGCTTATCAACACCTTAGGCACACCAAAACGTGAAAATATGTTTTTCTTTAAAAATCTTATCACGGTTTTGGAGTCGGCCTTAGGTGAAGCAATTGCTTC
Organism: Lathyrus oleraceus; assembly: GCF_024323335.1. NCBI lineage: Eukaryota > Viridiplantae > Streptophyta > Magnoliopsida > Fabales > Fabaceae > Lathyrus > Lathyrus oleraceus. Next base: position 256,282,178 of record NC_066582.1, read on the forward strand.
CATCCACTTTGACACATAGTCAATGGCTACGAGGATATACTCATTAGAGAAGGAAGAGGGGAATGGGCCAACAAAATCAATACCCTAACAATCAAAAACTTCTACTTCCAACATGTTGGTTAGGGGCATTTCATCTCGTTTGCCTATCCCTCCGCTTCGTTGGCATGTGTCACAACTCTTTGCGTGTTCATGTGCGTCTTTAAACACAGACAACCAATAAAATCCCGCTTGGAGGACTTTAGTGGCTGTTCGTCAACCGCTATAATGATCTTCATACGAAGAGTTATGACAATGCCAAAGGATGTCTTTTGACTCTTCAAGTGTCACACACCTTCTTAAAATAATGTCCACACCCACTTTGAACAAATACGGGTCATCCCACACATAGTACTTTGCATCCGCTAAGAATTTCTTTCTTTGATTACTAGTGAGGTCTTCCGGTGTCAAACCAGTTGCCTTGTAATTAGCAAAATAGGCAAACCAAGGCCTCACTTGAATCGCATAAAGCTTTTCGTCCAGAAGTTCTTCCCTTACTTCTTCTTCTTTATTTGTAATTTCCACATTAACCAAACGGGACAAATGACCGCTACCAAGTTTTCGGAACCTTTTCTATCCCGTATTTCCAAATCAAATTCTTGTAATAACAAAATCCAACGAATTAATCTTTGTTTGGAATCCGGCTTGGTTAGAAAATATTTGATTGTCGAATGGTCGGTGTAAACTACAACTTTGGACCCGATCAAATAAGCTCTAGAATTTTTCAATGCATACACTATAGCTAGTAATTCCTTTTTGGTTGTCGCATAATTGACATTCGCCTCATTTAAAACTTTACTAGCATAGTGGATGGCATGAAATTTTTTAGCTCTTCTTTGACCCAAAACCACACCAACAGCATAATCGCTTGCATCACACATAAGTTCAAAATCAAGTGTCCAATTTGGTGCAACGATTATGGGTGCGGTGACTAACTTTTCTTTCAACTCAAGGAATGCTTTTAGACACGACTCATCAAAAAGAAATTGCGTACCTTTGTTAAGCAAATTACTCAAGGGCTTCGCTATCTTTGAGAAGTCCTTGATGAATCTTCGATACAATCCGGCATGTCCAAGAAAGCTTCTTATTCCTTTGATGTTTGTTGGAGGTGGTAATTTTTCAATTACTTCCACCTTTGTTCTATCAACTTCTAGCCCTTCGGAAGAGATTTTTTGACCAAGAACAACACCTTCGATGACCATAAAATTGCATTTCTCCCAATGGAGCACTAGATTTGTTTCCACACATCTTTCCAACACCACATCAAGATTTTTCAAGCACTAGTCAAAAGACGACCCATATATGGAAAAGTCATCCATAAACACCTTAATGCATTCTTCGATCAAATCCGAGAATATTGCTTGCATACACCGTTGAAATGTTGTCGGTGCATTACACAATCCAAAAGGCATTCTTCGGTAAGAAAAAATGCCGAAAGGACATGTAAAATTCATCTTCTCATGATCCGCCGGATTGACCGAAGTTTGGTTGTAACCCGAATAACCATCCAGGAAACAATACAAATTCTTACCGGCCAACCTTTCCAACATTTGGTCCATGACAGGTAGCGGGAAGTGATCTTTCCTTGTAGCTTGATTTAGCCTCCTATAGTCAATGCACATCCTCCATCCGGTTACCGTTCTAGTTGGAATCAACTCATTTTTATCATTTTTGACAACCGTCATACCACCCTTCTTTGGAACTACTAGCACCGGACTCACCCATTCACTATCGGAGATAGGATAAATCATTTCGGCCTCCAAGAGTTTGACAACTTCTTTTCTCACCACTTCTTTCATCGATGGATTTAAGCGCCTTTCAGGTTGTGCAACGGGTTTGAAATTTTCTTCCATCATGATCTTATGCATACAATAGGGAGGACTAATACCCTTTAAATCGGATAATACCCACCCTATTGCACCTTCATTCTTTTTCAGCACTTGTATCAATTTATACTCCTCTTTTATGGATAAGGCATTGCTAATGATCACCGGTTTAGTACAATCATCACCAAGGAACACATATTTCAAGTGTGTAGGTAGCATTTTCAACTCTAGCTTCGGCTCTTCCACTTTCTTCTTCACATCCAAGTCCTTATTTTTGTCCTCATGAGAAGCAATCTCTCCACAAGATTCCAATTCATGCAAAATTGCTTCAATATCTTTTTCTTCATTTTCGGTTAAAACATTGTAAGCTCCGATAAGAGATCTCTCTAACGGGTTAGAAAAATGAACTTGGTTTGCAACCTCCACGATTTCCTCCTCGGTGGCATTGATTCGGAAAGAATCATGCTTGTCATTAGGATGCTTCATGGCTTCAAAAAGATTGAAAGTTACCTCTTCATCTTGCACTCTTACTTTCATGAGTCCATCATCAATGTCAATCATCATTCAGACTGTTTTCATGAATGGTCTTCCAAGAATTAGAGGAACATCACGATCCTCATCCATGTCCAATATCACAAAATCTACCAAAAACAAGAACTTGTCCACCTTCACTAGCATATCATGAGCAACTCCATATGGTGAAGTGGTAGACTTATCGGCTAGTTGTAAAGTCATTCTTGTAGATTTAATCTCAACATTCCCCAATCTTTTAACAATGGATAAGGGAATTAAATTGATGCTAGATCCCAAGTCGATCAAACCATTGCCAACGTAAGTGCCTCCAATGGTTACCGGTAAAATAACTCGGCCCGAATCGGATTCCTTCCTTGGGAGAGTTTTTTGGATTATGGCACTACAACGTGCATCAAGCAAGATTGTCTCGTCTTCCACATATCTCTTATTCTTTGTGAGAATATCCTTCATGAACTTTGCATACCTTGGCATTTGCTCTAATGCGTCGGCAAATGGAATATTTATTTGAAGTTGCTTAAATATATCCATAAACCGTGCATAGTGTCTAACATTATCCTTCTTTGATGGTGCGTGCGGGTAAGGTAGATGTTGCGCTGGAATTACACTCACTCCTTTGTCTCCTTTCTTCTTTTTTCTCGGCTCTGCTTCTTTCTTCTCACCCACTTCAACCTGCTGTTCTGCTGAGCTGTTATATTCCTTCTCTTTTCGCGGCGCGAAAGGTGATCGCGGCGCGAACTGAACAATTTCTGCCTCTTTTTTCTTTTCACACTCCACGTCCTCATTTTCAGGTACAACATCCATATAATTATCTACTGTAATCTCCTCACTTCCTCCACTTCTCAACTCTTTACCACTTCTAGTAACAATTGCTTTACAATGCTCCTTTGGATTTGTTTGAGTGTTGGCGGAGAAAGAAGAGCCCGCGTGTTGTTCCGACAATTGCTTCGTAAGTTGGCCTACTTGATTCTCCAAATTTTTTATAGTTGACTCATTGCTCTTTTGGTTTGCCATGGAGGCTTTCATGAATTGTGTGAGAGTATCTTCTAGCTTTGAACTTCCTCCTTGCGACTGTTGTCCTTGAGAATTTGGATTTTGATATGGACTTTGCTGCTGAAAATTTTGGTTGTTGAACCTTGATGGTTGATAGCCTTGGTTGTTCCTTTGATATGAGTTATTGTGAGGTGGAGGTTGCCTTTGATAACCTTGATTTTGGTTGTTCACATAACTCACTTCTTCCAATGGAGGACAATAACCGGTTGGATGATCTCCTTGGCATAGTTCACAACATGCTACTTGATGTCTAGCTTGAGATACTTGAATTTCCTTCATTTGTTGTGGAAGTTTGGACATTTGTTGAGTGAGAAACTCCACTTGTTGAGAAAGTAACTTGTTTTGGGCAAGAATAGCATCATTGGTATTTAATTCAAGAACTCCCGGTTTCCTTTGTGAAGGACTACGATCATGTTGACTTTGACGATCATTGAGTGCCATCCGGTCAATAATGACTTTCGCCTCTACCGCATTCTTTGACATAAGAGAACCACCCACGGTAGCATCCAAAAGTGTCTTGTGAGTTGATTGGAGGCCGTTTAGAAAAATATGGATTTGAGTGAGTTCATCAAAACCATGGCCTTTGCATTTTCTCAACATTGACTTGAATCTTTCCCAAGCCTCATTTAAAGACTCATTGCTCCCTTGAGTGAATACCGCAATAGCGTTTTGGCTTCCATGAATCGGGATTGAGGAAAATATCTTTCTAGAAACTTTTCTTCTAACAAATTCCAATCCGTCATCACTCTTGGTGCTTGAATAATGCCTCTTCACCCGCTTCCTCTATTCCCGTAGAACCCGCAATCTCATTGAAATTTGATGAGATGGGTATACGGATCTTCATGGTCCATTCCGGTGAATGGATTTGCATAAAGGAGTTGGAGGATTCCGGTCTTCATCTTCGTGTTCCTTCCACCACGAGCAAATTGGGCATTCCGCCTTGGACTATTTGCGGACATTTCGGTAGGAGTTTCATCCGCCATGTTTCCTTTATAGGTTTCTACACCCACTTCTTCGATTTGAACAAGTGAAGAAGGAGATACGCCTTCTCTCCGATTCCTCTCTTCGGCTAGTTTCCTTCTTCTTCGTGTTTTGCTATTGAGCTTGCGAAGTGTTCTTTCAATTTCGGGATCGAATTGAAATTGCTCCTCGGTAGCCTTTCCTCGCATGCACTAGAATCTACAAAACTAACAAACCAAGTGAAACACAAGATTGATAGTAGTAAAAATAAAAAACTTAGAACAATGAGTTATTGCAATGCTTGTAATATCGAACACCAATCCCCGACAACAGCGCCAATTTGTTGAAAAGTATATTACCGACGAATATTTTTATATCGTATCCACAGAGATTGGTTGTTATTACCGCCGTTCTATAATTCCAATTGTTATAAGTTTAAAATGTAACCAAGTTGTTTTGTTTAAATAGTTATCTTTTGAGTAAAATACACTAAGACAATGAAAATAGTTTTAATCAAATATAAAAGGCTTGGCAAGATTGGAGTTCACTACCCAAATTCCTTATGTTCCCTTAATGACAACTATATGGACTTAAAATTATTGATAATATTCAAGTATCCTCTCAAAAACATTTATTTCTAAATGAGATTGTGATAATCACTATATTAATTGTTAAATGATTTCTCTACCTAACTATTAATTTAGCAATCTTTAATGTTTGATACACAAGAAGAGTAGTGTATAAATCTATCTCTACAACTTATTCACTACTTGAAAGCATATTTTAATTCAAGACTTGAATAATATTTCTCAACAATAACTCAAATATGAATATTCAACATAGGACAAAAATATCAATCTTTACATCAATAATCTTTTGTCATATACAAGAGTCAATAGGAATACATAAACAATAAGGAATAGCTACTACCTCCAATCTTGACAAAGTGGGGTTTAGCTCCTCATCATCATATTTGAAAGCAAAATGAAATACAAAAGTAAGCTCTGTTTTTCTTCTCCAACTTGTGAATGATGATCTTTCCTTTTTTTTTCCATTATGTGTTTAAAGAGTTCATCCTTTCCTTAAATGTCTCATTTTTGTCCAAAACTTAAAAGTACTCTAAAAATGATCTAAAACTATCACACTTAAGTTGGGTGCAAAGCATACAAAGTGGCCCAAACCAAATAACAACCTTGCTATTTTCAAAAAGGTTCGCGGCGCCAAGCTTGGTCGCAGCGCGAACTGAAGCAATTCCAGCTTCTTTGCCTTGCAAGCTTCCTTTACATTATTTCTCCCAAGCTTTGTTCTTCAAATTCTTCCAAAAATTCCATTCAAACTCCTTCCAAATTATGCTTATTCAATCCAATGCTCTCTTGTCCAAAAACTCTATATAACTAACAACTAGGTGAAATATCTACTCAAAACATAATCAATTAAACTTAATTGCATAATTACTAAATTGTAAGGATAAAAGTGTGTAATTAAATAAGAAAATGGTAAAAGGTACCAATAAAAATATATGAAAAGTAGTGATAATTGGTCCCTAACAACTGTTGAAGCTGCAAACAAGAACATCAAGAAGATCGTTCAGAAGATGGTTGTAACGTATAAGGATTGACATGAGATGCTCCCATTTGCTTTGCATGGGTATCGTACATCCATCCACACTTCAACAGGGGCAACCCCTTTCTCACTTTTTTATGGCATGGAAGTCGTGCTCCCTGTGGAGGTTGAGATCCCATCATTGCAAGTTCTGATGGAAGCCAAGTTGAATGAGGCTGAATGGTGTCAGACCAGGTTTGACCAACTGAATTTGATTGAAGAGAAGAGGTTAACTGCCATGTGTCATGGTCAGTTGTATCAGCAGAGAACGAAGAAAGATTTTGATAAGAAGGTTAGACCTCTTATATTCCGAGAAGGTGACCTTGTGCTCAAGAAGATTCTATCTTTCAAGCCAGATTCTAGGGGCAAATGGACTCCTAATTATGAAGGCCCATATGTTGTTAAGAGAGCCTTTTTAAGCAGTGCTTTGGTTCTTACAACTATGGATGGTGAAGAGTTCACTCCTCCTGTGAATGCAGATGCAGTCAAGAAATACTTCGCCTAAAAAGAAAAGAACAGCTCGCTAAGTTGAAAACCTGAAAGGGAGGCTTATGCAAAAATGAGCATCTCGGGGAATTGAACCCGAAAGGGCAATCCAAGAAAAAGTTAGAGACATAAAAATAGAAAGAGTTTTCCCGATAAATTGAGTACCCCACCTTGGGGAAATTTATGCAAAAAATAGGGATTTTGGCAAGTAACTGCATCCTGCCGATCTTCGGTTCTGAAGACTTGTCTTGAGCACATTGTCAAAATCTGGTTCGTCATCTCCAGTCGGCGCCAAGAGCGCAGTGGATATCAAGAGTTGGTAGAAGAATTAATGATCATTATATTCAATGTAGCACTTTTCCATGTAAATTACCATTTTTCAACTTGTATAAAGATCTAGGAGTCTTGTGATTTACAGACTACCATTCCATTAAATAAAGTTGAACTTTTATTCAATTATTTCTACTCTTGTTTAATTCACACAGATAGATTTAAGTTTTATTATGATCATTTTTGAAATTAAATTTTTTAATCAAAAATCATATTTTTCTTAAACATATAAAAGCATTAATTTCAAGCAATCGATTTCATTTAAAAGGAATATCAACGGCAGTTTGAAAGCAGTAAGCCCTAAATGTGGAGCATTATTGGCTCTCCCCAGGCAGTTGGCGTGATCCCTCTTTCATCCCCAACAGTATGTCAGCACTCGGTATTTGTTGATTTCCCCAGCCGAGTTGTTTATCTTCTCCGGTTGAGTTTGTGATTGGCCTCCGTTGAGTTGTTGGCCTTTTATTGTAGCGGTTTGCATGGCTTCGACAGAACTTTGTTTCCCCGCAAGTCGCCATCAGATTGGTCCCGAATCAGAGTTTCTCCTTGGTTTTGAGTAGCTATTTGTGTTTATCCCCTGCAGGGTTGTCCCCCGTGTGATATGGTGTTGACCTAAAATTCCCCGCAGGGTTGATAGCAGTTTCCTCGGCAGATCTCCTCCTTTTTCCCCAGTTTGGGTTGAGCCTTCAAGATGTTTGATCTTTCTCCAGTTGATGCCTCCATCCTGTTGAGATTGGTTAAGAATTGTATCGATGATTCAAACCAACGATATATTGTATCTTTGTGATTGTTTTGTCAGCATAATCATATATATATATATATATATATATATATATATATATATATAATATATTATATATATATAATATATATATATATATATGATGATTATATATATATATATATGATGATTTATATATATATATATATATATATATAATCATCATATATATATATATATATATATTATATATATATAATATATATATATATATATAATATATATATAGACACACACACACACACACATTCAGAAATTTCGTTATTGCATCATTACACCTTATGATTCATTGTTGTCTTAATTCTCTGCTATGGTGGTACTTTATCCCCATGCAGGTTTGGTGTGTCTGTCCACCTTCAATTTTAGAGCGTTAACCCCTTAAGCAGAAAGACTTTAACCTTTCTCCTATTCCCCACTGAGTTATTTCTTCGTGGATGATTATTATTTCAGTTTCCTCCCTAGTTGATTATCTGGATGAAACCACTCCCCTTGAGTTATATACTCATTGGGTTGAGTCTTGATTGACCGTTTCTTTCTAGATCTTACCTAGATGGATGTCCTTGGTCCTCTAAGAGTATATTACCCAGTAACTGGTAATATTCTTCTTAATTTGCAGTTTGTTACTTCTTACCCAATACCCGACAAAAGTAACCCCTCTTTCCCCCCGGCGGATTCGTTTTCACGTCTCCCCAAGAAGTATATCCTTGATATGTTCATCCTAACTGATGACAGATATTTTCTTCCCCTGCTGTGAGTTTATCCTTGATATGTTTAACCTAACCGGTGACGGATATTCTCTTTTTGGTATTCTACCCAGTAAAGAGGTAGTTGTGATCCCATTTTGTTTCCCAAAGAGTTAATCCTTGATATGTTCATCTTAACCGATGACGAGTTTCCTTCTCTTTGCGATCTTCTGCCCAGTAACCGGTAGTTATAAATCCTGCTTTTCTCCCCTTTGTAGAGTTTATCCTTGATATGTTCATCTTAAATATTCTCTTTTTGGTATTCTATCCAACACTCGATAGATATAATTCCTACTTTGTTCCGACGGTTTATCCTTGATATGCTCATCTTAACCGATGACGGGTATCCTCCTTAACATCCCCAGGCAAGTCTATCCTTGATATGTTCGTCTTAACCGATGAAGGATTTTCTTTCCTTTGAGTCTATCCTTGATGTGTTCACTTTAATCAGTGACAGGTATTCTCTCCATTCGATCTTCTGCCCAGTAACTGGTAGTTGTAAATCCTATTTTGGCTTTCCCCAACAGTCTATTCTTACCCAGTAATTGGTAATTAATACGCCTCCTGGTGACCTTCAGTGAGTCATCCTTGATATGTTTACCCTAACCAATAACGGATGTCCTCCCTATCAGATTTTGTTATCCCCATACCCAGTAACCGATAGTGGATAATATATTTCGGCTCCACCTGTGTTGAAGATCTTTTATTCCCCAGTCGAGTTTGAGTGCGTATTTCCTTAGTGAAATCGTTGTTCCCTGTTTAGTTCGAGTATTTCAGCCTTGTTCTGATTTACCCATTTCCCCCGTAGATGTTTATTTTTGTCCCCTAGCTGAGTCTTTCCATTAATTTATCGTCATGGAATCCCTCGTGTCTCCCCTGTAGTTTTAAGTCGTAGCTTGGCCTACGCATAACCCTTTTTATCCCCTCGGAGTCTCTGTCTCCCCAATGAGTTTTCCTTACGGAATGCATTATACTCTTAGGAACTTTCAGTTTCTCCGAATTCTTTTCCTTTGTGGCAACATTTCTCCATAAAGATTCTTTTTAACATTCATATCATATGCATCATGAGGTCTCTTAGGGACCAAAATTTGTTTCTATATGTTGTTAATTAAGCCCATTCAACCAAGTCAATGCAAAGATTTTAACCTTCATCTCCTCAATTAGAACGTCCTTAAATAGGGGCAGCTGTAAGACCCAAAATTTGACCCTAAGATCCCTCATGCTATTTCATCATATGCATTTGCATTGGGATCACACATTGGCATCCTTCTTACCCCTCCTTCATTGGGTTTCCATTGGGAGAGATCACCAAGCATCATGAGATTGTATCATACTTTGTATTTCTATCATTTTACTAACCAAAATACCAAAAAATATGCCTTTGTATATATCTAACTCTTTTGTAGGTAGGGCACATGCTCACCTTTGATCTATCAAGTTCATATATAGGGTTTAAGACCCTCATTGCTAAGAGCTCAACCAAGAATGATCTACAATATCTCTAAACAACATATATGAATCCCCATGAGCTTCACATGTCATTTTGATCAAGAACTCATCAAGAGTTTGGAATTGGTTTTCCTTGGGAACCCTAGTTCATCTAGGTATCTTGTGTAACTTCTTCAACAAGCTTCTTCAACATTTGATCAAAAAATTTAAGGGATACTTCAAATCTCATCAATTTATGCATATATGATCTTCCATGAGTCCCAAAAGTCAATATAATTGCAAGCTAGCAAGTTGGTTGATGGTGGTTGACCAGAGGAATTCATCTGATCAAATCTGGGGTCCCCTAGACCCTATCTCCTACACTTTTTATCATATGAAAATGATTCCAAGAGGAAAGTTACTCTAAGTAACATTCCAAACAACTTTTATGTTGCGGTCTAGAGCTAGTTTTGCTTGGAAAGTCATTTTTTATGGTGAAAGATTATAGGTCATTTTGTCTAAACCCTAATTTGGAGGTCAACTTCCCAAGGCCATAACTTGCTCAATTTTTATGATATGAAATATTTCCAAGTTGCACAATCAAATTTAAGATGTCTACTTCAACCTTAATGTTTTTAGGAAGAGCTAATTCAACTTTTATTAGCATGTGATATGAGGATACATTATAGGTCATTTTGGACCAATACCATTGAACAAGTGATTTTCCTCAACTTCAGAATTGCATAACTCCTTCATATAAAATCCAAATACGGTCAAATTTATGACTATTTTGAAGTACTTTTAGAGATATACAACTTTGATGAAGGAACTGTTCTCATTTGAAGCTCACGCAAAAAGTTAGCCAAGGTGGAATAAGTGAACATATGGCTTGACACTTAGATTTTTTTTGATATGTTTAATTTTCCAAACTTCCAACTCAAAATTCATCATGATAAAAGCTTCAAATGGAAAATTCTTCAACATTAAAGTTGTTCCTCTTGATCTAACCTTTTCAAAAAGTCTAATTTCATCCATTTTGGACAATATTTGAATGGGATGCGCATGATTTGAACATTGCATCATCATTTGGCAAGATTGAACTTCAAACATCCATGCACATTTGCCTAACATTCCAACTTGATTTTAGACTTGTGTACACTCAATTATGGGCCAAAAGGAATGATTTCATGGGCCTGTGCACGCCCATACACCCATGCATCACACATTGCCAAATTTGGAAGTTCACTTTAAGGGTGCAAATATCATTTGATTCATCTATAAATAGAGACCCTATGCATCAGAAATGAGGATCGCTTCGCACCAGCTTTGACCCCAAACACCAAACCCTTCCATTTAACAGGATAGACCTGAGAATTTCCATTGGAAATTAAGTTTGAATCTCACTGTTTTGAGATTCAAAACTCCACGGATCCAAGACCTTTTGATCATTCTAATCTACTCCTGCAAGCATTCTGAGCAAGATCAAGCATGAATCAAAGCAAGAACGGTTGAATTCAGACCTACATTGAATGTATTTTTCAAAAAAATTCATCTCTTGGATTCTCACTCAATTCTCCATAATTCTCTTGGATCCTTGGTTGTCTGAAGTCCTACAAATGTAGGCAACAAGATTGAGTTGCTTTAAGGTCAAATCGAAGCAACTCAGATCGTGCACCTCAAATTTCAACTCCTTGTATCTCTTAATATACTTGAAGTTAGGATCAATTGAGGCCAGATTCGAGCTTAATGCCATTTTTACTTTGAAATCATGTCCTTCTTTTTAATTTTGGTGATGGTTATGACTGAACCAATCCGGTGAGGCTCGCCTGGGAAGGAGACCAGAGTTGTAGCTCCGGTGGTGAGTTGTCGTGTTCAGAGCCACATGATCCTTTTAAATTGATTTAATCATGAGGGTTGGTTTGAATTACCATGTTTGCAGCGCGCTGACTAGAGTCCATCGTGGATTGTGCGCTTGTGACCACTTGATCTGCCATCTCAATTAATGAGGGAGATCAAGTGGTCCACGTTTTTTCTGATTATTTGATTTTCATTTTATTTGTTTTATTTTCATTAATTCATATTAATTTTAATATTGATCCAAAAAATATGAGGGTTTCACCAAAAAATTTCAAATAATTTCCTCTTTCATGTTTTGAATAAAAATTATTTTTTGGATCATTATTAATATTTTTCATGTTTTAATTGATTTTTGTGAATATTTTTAATGGTTTAAAAATAGTTTTAAGTTTTCAAAAATGATGAAATTTTTTCTCCAAGGTCCTTTGACCTTGTTTGACCTATGATAAATCTCATGGCCATTTCTTTGGTGTTTTGATGAGATTTTAGGAATTTGATAAACCATAATTTAATTTAATGCATATTTTAGTTGATTTTAATTATTTAGGAGATCTGTTGAGGATAGAGTAACACCAACTCTGCGGGGAATTTTAGGTCAACATCATAAAAATGGGAGACAACCCTACAGAGGAAACAATCAACACAAGTTGCTCAAAAACCAGGAGGAAACTCTGACTGGGAGTGAATACAATCTATTGGGGAAGATCAACCAATCTCTGAAGATCAACCCTGCTGAGGAGATACGAACCTTGCCGAAGATATACAAACTCTGCTGGGGAAGGCGGAAACTTTGTTGGGGATGGAGAAAGAAACTCCACTGGGGATGTACAAACAATCTAGCGACCTTACTAGGGAAAACAACACGCCACAGAGTATCTGAATCAACCAACTTGGCTGGGAATAAAGAAGTTCCATTGAGGATCAACCACTCCACCGGGGAACTGAATCTATCAGCTGAGGAAAACAGTATTCCACTGAGGAAATGAATCAACATTGATGTCTAGGGATACCCGAAGACTTCTTGCTTGGGGAACGACTGATGCTTCACACTTAAGGACCTGATATCCATTAAAATGCTGTTGATATTACTATTACTTGCTTTGGAAAAGTTCTTGCTTTTATATTTTAAAGAAAACTTGATTTTATTTTAAATATTTAATTTCAAAATGATCATAATAAAATTAAAAACTATGTACTGAAGTAAATAAGAGAAGAAACAATTTGGATAAAGGCTCAACTTTATTTAATAGGATGGTAGTCTGTAAATGACAAGACTCCATAGATTTTACAAAGTTGAAAATGGTAATTTACATGGAAAAGGGGTACGTTGAATACAAATGATCCTTAATCCTTCTACCACCTCTTGATATCCACTGTATTCTTGGCCGCTGTTGGGATGATGAACCGATGTCAACCCTTGTACTCAAACAAGTCTTCAAAATCAGCAGAATGCAATTACTTGCCATAATCCCTAATTTTTGCATAAGTTTCCCCAAGATGGGGTACTCAACTTATCGGGAAACTTTTCTGTTTTATGTCTCTAATTTTTGCCTGGACCGCCCTTTCGGGTTTTTAATCCACCGAGACGCTTATTTTTGCCTAAGCCGCCCTTCGGGTTTTCAACTTAGTGAGTTGTTCTTTTACTTTTTAGGAGAAGTATTTCTTGACTGCATTTGCGTTCACAGGACGACTGAACTCTTCACCATCCATAGTTGTAAGAATCAGGGCACCGCCTGAAAAAGCTCTCTTGACAACATATGGGCCTTCATAATTAGGAGTCCATTTTCCTCTAGAATCTGGCTTAAACGTCAAACTCTTCTTGAGCACAAGGTCTCATTCTCTGAACACTCGAGGTTTGACCTTCTTATCAAAAGCTTTCTTCATTCTCTGCTGATATAAATGACCATGACACATGGCAGTCAATCTCTTCTCTTCAATCAAATTCAACCGGTCAAACCTGGTCTGGCACCATTCGGCTTCAGTCAACTTGGCATCCATGAGCACACGCAACGAAGGAATCTCAACCTCTACGGGGAGCACTACTTCCATACCATACACGAGAGAGAAAGGGGTTGCCCCTATTGAAGTGCGAACAGATGTACGATACCCATGCAAAGAAAATGGGAGTATCTCATGCCAATCCTTATATGTTACAGCCCTCTTCTGGATAATGTTCTTGATATTCTTATTCGCCGCTTCAACAACCCCATTCATCTTGGGTCTGTAGGGAGAAGAATTATGATGTGAAATCTTAACGTCTTTACAAAGACCTTCCACCATATTATTATTCAAGTTCGATCCATTGTTAGTAATGATCTTACTTGGCATGCCATAACGGCATATAATCTGATTCTTGATAAACCTTACAACAACTTGCTTGGTTACATTTGCATACGATGCCGCTTCAACCCATTTGGTGAAGTAGCCAATTGCCACTAAAATGAAACGATGTCCATTAGAAGCTTTAGGCTCAATCATCCCATTCATATGAATTTCCCACATGGAGAAGGGTCATGGGGAGGAGATAACATTCAATCGTGTCGGAGGAACATGAATCTTATCAGCATAAATTTGCACCAGTCAGATTCCATTGTCAGCCAATAGTAACCTGCTCGCAACATCTTCTTTGCCATTGCATGTCCATTGGAATGAGTACCAAAGGAACCTTCATGCACTTCGGTCATCAACAAGTATGCTTCGTGTCTATCCACCCATCTAAGCAAAACTATGTCAAAGTTCCTCTTGTATAGTACATCACGATTCAAGTAGAAATTACTGGCTAATGTTCTCAAAGTCTTCTTATCTTTCAAAGATGCCCCAAGCGGGTAAATCTGAAGTTGGAGGAAGCATTTGACGTCGTAATACCACGGCTTCTCGTCTTTGATCTCTTCAGCAGCGAACACATGAGATGGCCTATCAAGACGCATCACAGATAAATTGGGATCTTCATTCCAATACTTCACTACAATCATTGATGCTAACGTTGCAAGAGCATCTGCCATTCGGTTCTCATCACAAGGGATATGATGAAACTCAACCTTTGTAAAGAAAGTTGAAATCCTCCTCCCATAATCTCTATATGGTATTAAACTGGGTTGATTCATCTCCCATTCTCCTTTGATTTGATTCACAACCAAAGCCAAATCACCGAAGACATCCAAATACTTGATTCTGAGATTCATGGCCTCTTCGAGCCCCATAATGCAAGCTTCATATTCTGCCATGTTGTTTGCACACTTGAAAGTCAATCTTGTTGTAAATGGTAGATGCGTGCCTTGAGGAGTAATAATCACTGCCCCAATGCCATTTCCATATTGACTAACAGCTCCATCAAATACCATGGCCCAATGGGAACCAGGTTCTGGCCCTTCTTCAAGCAATGGTTCATCACAATCTTTCATTTTCAAGTATAAAATCTCTTCATCAGGAAAATCATATTGCACTGACTGATAATCAAGATACTACCTTTGATTACTTTCTAAGATTGGTATTCGATATCATACTCTGATAACAACATCTGTCAACGGGAGATTCTCCCAGTTAAAGCAGGCTTCTCAAATATATACTTGATTGGATCCATTTTGGATATCAACCAAGTGGTATGATTCAACATATACTGACGCAGACGCTTAGTAGGCCAAGCCAATGCCCAACAAGTCTTTTCAAGCATAGAATACCGAGTCTCACAGTCGGTGAACTTCTTACTGAGGTAGTAGATTGCAAATTCTTTCTTCCCAGCCTCATCTTGCTGACCAAGAACACAACCAATACTATCTTCTAGCACAGTCAAATACATGATCAACGGTCTTCCTTCAACAGGTGGAGACAAAATTGGAGGTTCAAGCAAATATTCCTTGATACTATCAAATGCTTTCTGGCAGTCTTCGGTCCAATCACAAGACTGATCTTTCCGAAGAAGCTTGTATATAGGTGCACATCTGGCAGTCATGTGGGAAATGAATCTGGAAATGTAATTCAAGCGGCCAAGAAACCCTCTGACTTGCTTCTCAGTTTTGGGCGCAGACATCTCTTGTATTGCTTTGACCTTGGCAAAATCAACTTCAATACCCTTATCGCTGATAATAAAGCCCAACAACTTACCAGAACGAACACCAAAAGTACACTTATTGGGATTCAAGCGGAGTTTATACTTCCTCAAATGCTGGAATAGCTTCAACAAATGCTCAACATATTCCCCTTCATCAATTGTTTTAGCAATCATGTCATCGACATAAACTTCAATCTCTTTATGCATCATATCATGAAAAAGAGTAGTTATTGCTCTCTGGTAAGTTGCACCAGCATTCTTTAAACCGAAAGGCATCACTCTATAACAGAATGTTCCCCAGGGTGTAATGAATGTGGTTTTTTCCATATCTTCGAGTGCCATCTTGATTTGATTATATCCGGAAAATCCATCCATAAATGAAAAGACTTTGAATTTTGCAACATTATCTACCAACATATCAATGTGTGGCAAAGAGAAATCATCTTTCGGACTGGCTTTATTCAAATCTCTATAGTCAACACACAAGCGAACTTTTCCATCTTTCTTTGGGACAAACACAATATTGGCTACCCATTACGGCTACTCGACAGTTATAAGGAAACTGACATCTTCTTTTGAACTTCCTCTTTGATCTTCTGAGCCATATCAGGATGCGTTCTTCTCAACTTCTCCTTAGCTAGAGGGCATTTTGGCTTCAACGGCAATCTATGCTCCACAATCTCAGAATCCAACCAAGGCATGTCTTGATAGGACACAACAAACACATCTGAATACTCTCACAGAAGATCAATAAACCCCTTCTTAGCATCTGGACACAGTCGAGACCCAATCTTGACTTCCTTCACATCATCTTCGGAACCCAAGTGACTAGCTCAATCTGCTCTTCAAACGGATGAATAATCTTTTCATCTTGCTCAAGAAGATGAGACAATTCCTCACTCACTTCTACATCACTTTCCTCCTCGGCTCCAAACACAGGGACCTCAAAATTTGGAGAAGGAGAAGAATCATTGTATTCAATGGGGTTAGGGACTAACCTGCATAATGATTTGATATTTTGATTTTAGAGAAGCGGATTTGTGACCAAATATTATGCAAATGGAAAATTATATTGTTTATTTATTTATTTTTGGTGATTACCATTTTCAGAATAAAGCAAAAAGTAAAAATAAACATCAAAGATGTGGATGAATAGAATTCATTTTATTGATGATCAATTTAAAATGCCCAACAATGTTCACTTCTCCCTTAGGCATAAGAGAAGGATTTTTTTTTAAATATAAAAGCAATTACTTAGATCGATGCAAAATAACAAGAATATCAACGGCAGTCCAATTGTTGCATGTCCCTCCATGCGTTACAAAGTTGGTGCAGTCTTCCTCTTCACTATCCTCTAGCACAGCAGCTGAGTGTTGTTCATTGTCATGAATGAACCCTCCGCTACGGAAGCTGAGTTGCATATCTTCAGATCTAACAATTGACGAGCCCTTCTGGAACCCTGAACCAGTTCTTCCTTTGTTCTCGGAGACCTCTACCACGCGCCCCCACTGATCAACATGACCTTCTTCAACAATCTTCTAAGCATCTTTCAGAGAGGACATAGGTGCTCCAACTTTCTTCTCAGCGGAAATAGATAAGGCTTGGAACGGAGATCCAACCTCATCCTTAGCTTCTACATATGAGAAAGATGAAATATGGCTAACCAACAACGCCTTCTCTCCTCCCACAATTACCAGCTTTCCATTCTTGATAAACTTGAGCTTCTGGTGCAGAGTGGAGGTAACAACCCCTGCCTCGTGAATCCATGGCCTTCCCAATAAGCAACTGTAGGCCGGGTGGATATCCATTACTTGGAAAGTAATTTGAAAATCACTCGGACCTATCTTAACCGAAAGGTCCACTTCACCAATGACTGTCTTGCGTGAGCCATCAAAGGCTTTGACAATCACCCCACTATATCTCATGGGAGCTCCTTGGTACGATAACTTTGACAATGTTGACTTCGGAAACACATTGAGTGATGAACCGGTGTCAACTAGCACATTTGACAAAGCATCTTCTCTACAATTCATCGAGATATGCAAAGCCAGGTTATGATTCCTTCCCTCCTCAGGGAGTTCTTCGTCGCAAAAGCTCAAATTTTTGCATGAAGTGATGTTAGCCACAATGTGATCAAACTGATCCACAATAACATCTTTCTCTACATATGCCTGTTCAAGAACTCTTTGAAGTGCTTCTCTATGCGCTTCAGAATTCAAAAGCAGAGACATCACTGAAATCTTCGAGGGAGTCTGGAGCAACTGCTCAAGCACATTAAATTCCCTCCTCTTGATCAGTCAGAGTACCTCATCATCATCATTGGCTTTCAAATTGCTGGATTCACCTAACTTATCTTTTGAACAGCCAACCGGATATACATTAGGTAGCTCCACCTTCTTACCAACCACTGTTTCTTCTTTGTTCTCCGGGAGCACGGGTCCAAAAACTCGACCACTGCGGGTCACCTTCGTTACATCAACAATTCTTACCTCTGAACTAGTCGTAGGTGTAGCACCTCAAATTTGCACCTACCTTTTTGTACATACATTTTCATATTAGGTCATAACATTAACATAGTCCACTACATAGCATTGCATTGTCCATTGGCCCAAGTGCAAGTTCAACTGACAAATTAGGTCAAACTGGTAAGGAGATCAGTCAATCAAGCAAGCAAGTACAATTTCCATTGAGACAAGGCCCTAGGGTTGGTCCAACATGTTCACATGACCTAGGGGTCCTTTTGAAGTGTTTTGGTCAAGGATTGGGTGCTCAGAAGTCATCAGTCATGGTTCAATTCACCAGAAACCCTAGAAAGTCAACTATGGTCAACTGTGGTCAACTGTGCCTGATTTTATGGATTTCAATGTGGGAGATGGTTTGAAAGGGTTCATTCATGTCCATACAAGTCTCGTTTGGCATTTCAAAGATCAAGATTGAAGAATTTGAAGTCAGACAAAAAGTTTCCTAAAATGGCAGGTGACCTGTAATTGGAAACTGCCAAAAATAGAAAGTTTTTCTCCTCAAATTTACATCATCATAAAAGCTTCAAATGAAATTTTGTCCAACATGAAAGTTGAATATATTGCTCTCACCTTTCCAAAAAGTCCAAGAACACTCATTTCTCATTTATGGTTGGCAAGTTATGATCAAATCATTCTCAAGAATTTTTGAACTTCAAAGTGGCATATCTTCCAAACCATTTGGCCAAATTGAGTGAGGTTTTTTGCTACAAGTCACATTTGACATGCTCTATCCAAATCCTTCATCACAATTCACCAAAAGGCATCCAATCAAAATGGCATTTTTTAAGTGGTTTGAATTTAAAAGGGGAGAGTAGAAAAAGTGACTTTTACAATATGCATTTGCCACACTTTTAAGCTTCACATTTGGCCTTAAATCAACATTTGGGATGTGTTTGAGTTAAAAATTCGTGCACTGTAGCAAGGTTAGCATGTGCATAGGGTGTTTGGACCAATTTGTGCATAAACCTACATTTTACTAACTCATTTCCATTACAGCTAATTAGGGTTAACAAACATGTTTAACAGTCCATATAAATAACTAATTGTAACTGAAAATCAGAGAACACATTCACTTTTCCAGATCCAAACACAAAAAAATCAAGAAATTCTCTCAAATCCTCAAGAACTTTTCTCCAACTTTTTGCTTTGAACCTTGATTTTTCTTGTAGGTATTCTATTCCAATCACTAATTCAAGTGCAGATGAGGATCTGTTGAAGCATTTTTCGAGCAAAATCAGTAGAAATTGCAACTGTCAGGAGCTTGAGGATTCACAAAACAGTTGGAGCATTCGTGGAAAGGGAGCATAACTGAGTCATGATCTTCACTTCATTCATCCATTGAAGCATAAACGCACTTTTGTTTTCACCTGTGAAGCTTTGAAATTGTAGATTCCATGGCTGTTGTTCTTCAAAGGTCAGATTTCGACCATCACCATTCATGCAATTAGTAGGTGCTTTGTGTAGATCTCTTCATGACATGAACCATGAGCTTTGAACCGTTGCATTTCGTGCCAAAATGAGTTAGTTACAGGCTTTTAAAGTTTTGTTGTTGATTTGTTTTTCCTTCGATTTGCCCATGCCTTTTGTTTGCTTGATAAATCGTTGTTGGATTATGAAAGTATGCTGGAAGACGCACGCAATGATGTGTTTGTTTTTGAATTTGGAGAAGAAAAGTTCTTGACCTGGGTTTCGTGGATGAACATGTTGAAGCGCTGCCCAGAATTTCTGTTTTGATTCTCCTGTAGCAATACGTAGGGTTTGCATGATGTTTTTGGAAGGAGCTTTTTGATTGGTCATGCGATTTGTCCATACTGGCATGCTGTTGGTCCGAACCTGCTGCCACGCGAGCGGTTCAATTGGCTGGGAGGGCGTTGACTGGGTCCAAGTGGCCACGTAGGATTAGTGATACGGGGCGTTTTGGCCCCGACACTATTCATTTCATTATTTAACTCCCAAATCATTTTTATGGCATTAAATCATTTCTTTTTTCAAATTTTATATCATTTTGCATGGCCAACTTAGAAAATTCATAAGTCACTCAATTTTAATCCGAATTTGATGGGATTTTTTGTGAAATGCTCCTTTTGATCTCTACTTTATTATGGTGATTTTTCCAGATTTTTCGCATGTGTGGTTTTTTTAAATGTGCTAGGGTTTGTTCATGTGTGTCCATTTTGTGTATACTTTGCCAATTTGCTTGTGAAATGATGATACATTATCCAATGCTTCTCAAATTTTTTGTGCTTAAACTAGACATGTTCATGGTAATTTTGGTGTAGAGTTTGTAATTTTATCATTGCTGGTCGTGGAGATATGATTTTTTGAATAGGGGTGTGACAATTTGTGTCACACCATGCATGTCCAACTTCATGATTTTAATTATCATACCTATTGAACTCAAAATGGTCTAGATTTTTGCATGAAGATACTTGTGGATGTCTAGTTTACATGTGATTTTTTTCTGGAATTTTTGAATGCATTTTCTATTTGATTGACAATTTCTCCCCTGTTTGACCAAATTGTTGACTTTTGTGACACATGATGCCATATGATTTGTGAAATTCTCATACATTATTGGATGGACTTGAAACTTGACATGGGCATTGTAGACATCTTAAGGTACATCATGGTGTCCAACTTCATGATTTTAATTATCATACCTATTGAACTCAAAATGGTCTAGATTTTTGCATGAAGATACTTGTGGATGTCTAGTTTACATGTGATTTTTTTCTGGAATTTTTGAATGCATTTTCTATTTGATTGACAATTTCTCCCCTGTTTGACCAAATTGTTGACTTTTGTGACACATGATGCCATATGATTTGTGAAATTCCCATTCATTTATCATGTGTTGGTTCTGTTTTATGATTAATTGAAGTTGGTGCATGTTTTGATGCTTTGTATGAGTATGCTTGAACTTGCCTTGCCTTTCTGAATTTAATTTCCCTACTTCTTTTGATCCAAATGAGCTGAAATTTGGTATGCCTATCATGTTGTGGATGATGCTTGATCATGATTTATTTGAGGAATTTTTGAAATGTTTGTGATTGAATTTGAGTTGAGTCATTCTGTTGACTTCTTTGAGGTTCCATATGCCATGCTTTGACCTAATCTGCTTGTGAAATGATGATGATGAATGATGTGAATGTGAAACCACTTGAGTTTGCTTCTTGATTGATTTGTTTTGACTTTGTGCCCTTGTCCCTTGCTGTTTTAAACTTTTTGTCTCCTTTTGACCCTAGGCTTGTCCTAGTGGTCTTGTCACTCATGTTTAAGCTTGGTTTTTCAGGTTAAGCAACAAATGCTTCAAAGAGATTAATACAAGTTGAATGAGTTGTTTATCATGAACTAACTTGTTTGATTTTGTAGGTTGCTTAGCTCACTTGTTATGAGCTTGTGCTTTGCACATATGCTTGACTGTATTGTCTTTTGGTTTATGCTGTTTGTTTTAACCTTGTGTCTGGTATACTAATTGTGTTTGACTGATTTCAGGTACTTTAGTTGCTATTAGTTCCTTGTGAACTTTGCTTTGCTTTGCTTGATAGGCAATTTGCATTGAGGTATAATTTCCTTACTCCATGTAGTCTGGAAGACCTGGCCTGTTACTTGGCCAGGCACCTGTCTGAAGTCCTCCTTAAGAGGCAATGTTTGTGACTGTTTACTTTTGTCCTTGCATTTATTCAAAGACCTCCTAAGTAAAGAGGCATTGGCAGATATAAGGGATGTGCAATCCATCCCCTGCTATTCTGTGTGTCATCTGCGTTGCTCACACCACTGTGTTGATGCGTTGCAGATACTAACCCAAGATCTTGTACAGTTGTACAGTTGAGTCAGTATCAAATGTGTATAAGGGTTCCCACCTTCTGAACCCACACATTCTTGTCTTAAGCTCTCCCAGGCCAGGGATAAGAGCTGTGAAGTCTCATCTTCACTCACCTTCACCAGCTTCACCCTAACTCTCAATGTTAGGGTTAAGAGCTAACATTACCCTGTTACAGTGGTTTGTTTGTTGAGGTTGATATGACCCATCGACTAAAACCTAACCTTGTTTGAGCCCATTTGCTTGCATATAGTGTGTGCTACTTGTGCTTGTGTGTTTGCTTTAGCTTGCTCCCTGTGCAAGTTAGGTTTAGTTTGGCTTGCTTCCTGTGTAAGATAGGTTTGGTTTGGCTTGCTTCCTGTGCAAGTCATGTTTAGGATAGGCTTGCTCCCTGTGCAAGTTAGCTAGAAACCTTAACTTAGGGATGGATTTGCATGATAACATCTAGGCTCGAGTCGTAGTCTCCCTAGTTGTGTCTCCCTCTGTTATCTGGTTAGGCTAATCCTGTGCCCCTTCGTAGGGGAACTACGTCGCCCTGATCCTCATACCAGATGAGGTACGTAGGCAGGAGATGAGCAGATCTCTCCGGGCGCCCGTTTTTGTTTTGTCTTTGTGTGTGTTAGGAGATGGATGTAAGCCCAGCGATTGGCATTCCGTATCCAGTTGTTTGTTGTGTGCTTGGAGTCCGGCGTAAGTCCATCAAGTGGCATCTGGTTTCCAGTGTGGATGTGTTTGGTTCGGAAGCCGATGTAAGTCCAGCGATTGGCATTCGGGTTCCATGTTTGCCTTTGTTTGTGAGGAGTTTGACGTAAGTCTAGCAATTGGCAGTCGATTTCCTGTGTCTGTTTTGTTGTGTGTGCGTGTTAGCCGAGCTACGAATGCTCTGATTCTCCTTCGTCCAAGGAGATACGTATGCATAGGATGCGATATCCTAGCGAGCA
This sequence comes from Lathyrus oleraceus, assembly GCF_024323335.1. Lineage (NCBI taxonomy): Eukaryota > Viridiplantae > Streptophyta > Magnoliopsida > Fabales > Fabaceae > Lathyrus > Lathyrus oleraceus. Next base: position 256,305,142 of record NC_066582.1, read on the forward strand.
TGTGTCGTTTCCCAGTGCGAACTACTTTGACTCTGATGTCTATGTTTGATAGACTAAGTAGGCCCAGGATGCGATATCCTGCCGAGTCAGTCTTGTCTGTTTTCTTGTGTCTCTTTCAGCCAGTTTGTTTGTGTGTGAGCAGTGTTTTAGCAACCATTTTTCCTTCCTATTGTGCGTGGATCCCGTCGAGTACGACGGATGCGTAGGGGTGCTAATACCTTCCCTTCGCATAACCGACTCCCGATCCCATTCTCTTTGGTCGCGGGACCATGCTTTTTCCAGGTTTACTCTGAGCGTTTCCTTTCCCTCTTTTGGGATAAATAACGCACGGTGGCGGCTCTGTTGTTCTTGTTTCCCGTCGGTTTTTCGCGTAATGCGACAGCTGGCGACTCTGCTGGGGATTAAGAGAAGTTGACCTCTTGCTGGTCCATCTTCCCTAAGCGAGTCTCTCCTAGCGTTCTCTAGGTTAGGGCTTTGGTTGCTTTTTGCTGTGTTATTGATTGCATCCATTTGTATATATGTGCATTTATCGTTTGCATTTATTGTTTGCATTAATGTTTGCATTCATTCATATTCATCAGCTAGTTGTGATGTGTCTCTCTGTTTGGGGTGGGAGTTACTCGAGGTAAAAGGCCCAATACCCAGGCTATGAGTGAAATCTAGGAACCCTAGGAATAGAGTGATTCATGGGAAGCGAGTGGTATGCGCCACTTAGCGGAACATTGATATCACGAGCAGTTCAGACCATGGTGGGATATTATCGTTACATACTTCGGGTGTGTATATGATGATATTCTGCGAAAGGTTATTTATGCTGCGTTTCTCTCGACTTTACCCTGGCCTAGACGACACCCGTGAGTGGGGAAGGGTTTGATCATTATTACAGGTACAGTTGGTGACTTGTTGGTGACTCTTGGTACTGATGGTGACTATGAATTATGGATGTTTATTTCTGGGACGCCAGAGTTCTGTCAGTGGTTTATTAGCAGGTTCCGTTTATTTCGAAGCCCCGGGTTAAGTTGAGAGTACTTGTTCAGAGGATCCGTTTGTCATCCATTCAGTGGATGTTCCTATGAAGATAGTGATGTAATCTCCGGTTCCGTTTATTTCGGAACTCCCCAAGTCGGATTTATGGTGACTCAGTTGACTGTGACTGGTTCAGAGACTTAATGGGTCTACAGATGACTTGGTGGCACAGTGGCCTGCATTCACGCATTTGCATCATATCATTTCGCATACATATGCATTCGACTCATGTCTATCCGTACTCAGGGTCCATTATTTTTGATTGAAATTCAGGTTGAGAGACACCCAGATGTCAGAAAATTGTTGATGAAATTTTATTTGTCTCGATGAAACCAAAAAAAAAAAGAGGACAGAATTTTCCTAGTACGGATAGACATTGCATGTGTGAGTCATACTAACCCACTTGCTGTTTTGTAGGTTTCAGTATCCAACCGGTGCGCATAGCCCGTCTGCTCAGACATCCTGCCAAACTCAACAAATCCAAGCTGATGGATCTTCCCAACGCCGACATCCTTGAACTGAAAGAGATGATGAGGGACTTGTTCAGTGTTGTGCAAGGGCTTGCCTTGGGACAGAAAGTCATGTCTGAGAGATTGGAAAAGATTGAGAAGTGGCTGATAGTGGAGAAAGTTCAGGGGAAGGCTCCGTCCTCCGAAGTGATCAAACCTGGTACTGTAGCAAAGAAACCCTCCGACAGTGGTCCACTCAAGAAGGAGGTTGAGCCAGTTGGTGTGCCCGCAAAGAAAGAACGCAGTCAGAATCGTTATCACCCTTATGCTGCCACTGTAACCACCCCTGTCAGTAATTCACCTGCTCAACAACAACAACTGCCACCTAAACAGAAGGCACCGAAAGCTGAGAGCCAAGTAAAGAAGAAGAAGGAGGATCGTCAGTTCGATGAGCCGCTCGTGACTTATACCCTTCTATTCAAGAGGTTGAGGGATTTGGGGTTAGTTCGACCGAGGATTTTGATTCCTATAGAACAGCAGCGGAGGCCTGCAAATTATGATGAGAGTGCCAAGTGCGAGTTTCACTCTGGGGCACCCGGACACAACATTGAGGGTTGTAGAGCTTTCAAGCATATCGTCCAAGATATGGTGGACTCCAAGGCTATCAGCTTGGCCCAGATAATGAATGAGGATGTCAACCCCGTACCCAGGCAGGGTCCTGTAAAGGCAAAGATGGTGAAAAAGAACAAGAGAGGAATGGAAGTGGCTGAAGAGAATCGGTTAAAGGTTCCAATGCCTGTGGTCCCAAAACCTCTAATAAGGGATGAAGCTCTCTCTAGTGTTGGTAATTGTTGTGCGGCCGTCGCCACAGGGGGGTGTGTATTGATGAAAGACACGACCCAAAAGATGAAGAAAGTAGAAATGGACGATGAAAGATGTAAAGCACCCAGTCTGGCAGTCGAAACCGTCCAGGTGGAGAATGCCCTTGGTGCTGAGAAAGAGAAGAAGCTGTCCATTTCTTCTTATAAACAAGCTATAGAGGTGGTGAAGAACCAAGAGGCCCAAGGCTGGGGCAGGATCATTGACATTGTGGTAAAAGCAGACATGTTTGGGGTCGGTTATCAGCCGGATCAAGAGTCGTCTAGACCAAACAGAGGATGTCGCCCACCGTACGCTTTTGTCAGTGCAGGAATGCTGGATCCTGATCATGCTTGTTCAGTGAGTGAAGAGATCGACCGTGACCGCGAGCTCGAGTTATGGATAAAGTCGTGCGTACTAGGCAACTAGAAGGTCTCCAAAAGCATCACTGTCGCTCATCCGGAAGTGTAGTATTTCTGTGTTTCAATTGTTGTTTGCATGAAAGCCATACGTTTTGCCCGAAACGTAATTGTCCATTGTAAGGGCCATCTCATGTGTTTCATTGTGCAACATTTCACATCAATAATAAATGGATGTTTTTGTGATTAAAAGCGGTGTTCCCTGTTTTTCACTTATTTTTGCAGTTTAAATAATAAAAATAAAAATGGCAATGTTTATTTTCGTTTTCTTTCCTTTTGATTTGTCTCGTTTCCAACCTCAAAAGTGATTATCATCCTGATCTCATCGATAACAATTTGGTTACACCTCTGTATGACTTCGACCATCTGATCTATCATGCCAAAGAAGAAGGCGAAGAAGATTGTGATCTGCTGGGATTAGCCAGGTTGTCGAAACAAGAGGAGAAGGTGATTCAACTGCACGAGGAGCGAGTCAAGATTGTCATCCCAAGTACCGCCGAGGTCAGAAGGGAAAGTGAAAGTTGAGGCCGCTTCAGAGGCAAGTCGAGAACAAAATGGTAGCCCTGTTAGAAGAGCAGGTGGATGCCTGGTTGTATCAAGATACACCAGGGTGGAATACCAATGTTGTGGGGCACAAGCTACCCTTAAGAGAAGACTGTCATCCAGTGAAGCGGAAACCGGTGCTGAAAGATGAGAAGGTGTATGGACTGCTGAGACGTGAGCAGAGCTAGTTCGAGAAATGAAGTCCCGATACGTCACAACGAGTATTGGTTGATTATAATGCTCAGTTTACCTTCATGGATGGATTCTTGGCCAAGACCAGATTGAATTGCTGCCAGATGATATGGAGTAAACCATGTCCATCACACAAGGGGAACCTTCTTGCTATAAGGGGATGTCGTTCAGTATCGAGAAGGCCGGCGCCAAGTATCACAGGTCAAGGGTGACTTTGTTTCATGATAGGATTCATCGTGAAAGCAAATGCCATGTTGATGACATGATGATAAAGTCCCAAGCAGAAGAGGGGCATCCGGTGGACTTGATCCAGTTGTTTGACATGTAGAGATAACTCATACTGTTGAGTTCGAATTAGCGCACTTATGGAGTGCTGTCCGTTAAGCTACCGAGGCTTATTGTGAGCGGATAAGAGGAATCGAGGTCGATCCTACAAAAAAAAAAAAAAAAAAAAGGGGGAAAGAAATCAAATGGTCAGGTGGAATGATGGCTGCCAAGGGGCATGGAAAGATAAAAAAATGAGTAGCAGGAACCTCTGATTCTGAGACATTCCGTGGAAGAAACAATTGTTAATCTGGTACTTGATAGCCCTCGAGGGGTTTATGAGGTGTGTATGGGTCAGCATGATGGGTCTTGTCGAAAAGAGCATGCAATTTACCTAAGCAAAAAGTTTATCGACTGTGAAACAATACACTCACTGCTCGAGAAAACTTGATGTACTTTGGCATAGGCTGCTCGCCGACAGAGACAGTATGCTGGTTCATACCACCTTGTGGATGTCCAAAATGGATTTGATCGAGTATGTGCTTGAGAAGTTAGCATGAGCCGGACAGGTTGCGAGAGGGCAAGTGATGTTGACTGAATACGATATTCAGTATACCTCCCAGAAAGCAATCAAGAGGAGGGTATTGTATGGTTATCTCGCCCGGCAACCCATTAAGGATTATCAACCAAGGAAGTCTGAGGTCCCTGATGAGGACATCTCGAGGTACTCAAATCGAAAGATTGAGAGTGACTGATCCCGGAGGAGGGGCCTGACCCTGAATCCGAACGGATTCCGATGTCTGATGGGGAGAGTTAGGGTGAATGAGGCGGTGCTTCCCCGATAATATTTGAATGCACCAACGATGGTGGCTGAGTACGAATTTGGTATACTGAGTATCGTACTTCGGTACGTGCATCTACTGGGGCAGCACCTTTCTCACTCGAGTTTGGGATGAAGATTGTACTACCATTTGAGACCCAGGTTTCGTCATGGAGTCCCGTTGGGCGTAGACTTGAAAAAGGGTGAGTGGATAAGGACTCAGTATGACACGTTGAGCCTGACCGAGGAGAAGAGGCTGACAGTTACTTGTCATGGGGCAGTTATACCCAGTAAATGAAGCGTGTTGTTAACCGAGAAGTGCGACCTCGTGGGTAGCATGGAAGAGATGTGGTTTTGAAAAGGATCCTTCCTCCTCAACGATCGTGGGGCAAATGGATAAACAGTTATAAATGTCCATTCGTGGTCGAAAAGGTCTCCTCTGACAGAACCTTGTGATTGATGACCACGAATGAGGAAGACTTTCCACTCCCTGTGAATGCGGACACAGTTAGAAGATGCTTCGTGAAAAAAAAAAGACCCGCTGGACAAAAAAAAGAGAGAATAAAAGAGTCCAGGCAAAAAAGGGCATCCCGGCGAACCAAGAAAAAGACAAAAAGGTTCGGGCAAAAGTTAGGGATAATAAGAAAAAACTGTACACCCGGCAAGTCGAAAACCCCACAAGGGCGACTTGGGCAAAAAAGGGTATCCCGGTGGACTGAAACCCGAAAGGGCGGTCCAGGAAAAAGAGAGAATGAACGAACAACTGCGTCCGGCATGATCGTTTGAGCTTGGGATATGACTTGGATAATCTCCAACAGAGATCGATCGGAAGCGTCTTGTTCAGAAGACAGAGAGTGCGGAAAGTCTTGAGGACATATGAGGTGTAACCGAGTTGGAACCTGATGAGATCATGGTTCCACATTGCCATTAGGATAGATTTGTCCTTTTGTGCGCAATCACCTCTTTCCAGGGTTTGCTTCCTGTGTGTTGCTCGGCTTCGAGCCCCTTTTTGTTTCATTCAACAAAGTGTGTGTTCAGTAAAAGTTTTTTTTGTTTTTGTGACATTACCGTTTTGATTACGAAAACATCCGTTTATTTTGATAAGAATATTTGCATTTTGAAACATAGAGGTCCCTTCCGATGCATGCTTATGAGATTGAAATCTGGAAATCTTATTCGGAAGTTTGAGTGACCTAGGTGTTGAAATATGGGGCACGCCTGGGGCATGCTTTTGTCTGACGATCTTTTGTGCAGGTACTGCCAGATATCTTCATTCACTTGTCGGTGGTAATGTAAACCCTTTTGACAAGAAATCCCTGCAGGACCTGATCAGGGGCAAGGGATAGATGAACGGTGAAAAGACGGTGAAGGATTACGACGACGATCCTGGAAAGTTAATCAAGAAGACTCTTCAAAGTCTGATGATTGGAAAGAATGTAGGAATTCCAGGAGTTCGATCTCCGTGAAGTACGGGCGAGTCGGGAATGCAAGATGATGGAGCAGAAAAAATCCAGATGAGTCTGGGAAATTATTAAAAGAGGAAAATCGACACTGTGGGTGGATGATGAATACCAGTGTTCGACGAGTCGACCGGCATCCCATGTCAAACAAGCCGTATCTCCTCAGTGGGTTGGGAGTGTGATCTCCCCGACAGATCCGAGATCGGTGCCTCCTTAGCGAGCCTGAAGGTTGTCACGTCCCCCAGTGGGAGTGTCAGGGGCAGAATGTTTCTCAGGGTGGAGGACGTTTCCCCAGCCCAAACCAGTTTGAGAGCTGTCAGAGCTGTGTTCCCCTGCAGAGGTGTCTGTGGATGGTACCCTCTATTCCTCAGCAGATTTAAGGATTGCCTATCCCCAGCAGGCCTGTGCTTGCAGATTTCCCCAGTTGAGGTTTCCCGTTGAGTACCTGGCAGATGTTTCCCCAGGAGGGTTTCCCCAGCAGAGTTTGTCAATGGAATGTTGTTCCCCAGCAGTCGGGATTGTGACGTTGTTATCCCCAGCATGGCCGTGAGCGCTTCTCCCCAGCAGGGTTGTGGAGGCTCATCTCCAGTATGATATGATGTGTTATCATCCCCACCAGAGTTGTTCTCCTCAGCAGAAGGGTGTGGATTTTCCTCAGCAAGTTCCCCGAGTGGAGCGGGTTTCAATGAAATATTTCTCCAGCAGTGTTCATCTTACTTAGGGATTGGACGAGTTCCCTTGGCAGATCAGTATATGCGTCTCTAGTTGGGTCTATCCTACTTGTGGATTGCGCGGGTCGTCCCCAGTGGAGTGGCAGTATTCCCCAAAGCAGAGTTTGTCCTACCAGAGGTTTGGTTGAGTCTTCCCCAGTGAATTTGCTTTATCATTCCCCAGTAAGGTTGTCTTGTTACTCCTCAGCGAGTATTATCCCCAAAGAGTTGCCTGATTTATCTTTCCCCAGCGGAGTGTTGATCGCTTCTCAAGCGGAGTCACCGAGTGGATTGGGTCCTGTGTAGGATATCCCCAGCAACGGTCGTGTTTCTCCAGCATGAGTGAGAAGTCGTTGCTTTCTCCGCAAAGCATTCCCAGATGAGGCTCTCCCCGCAGAGTATTCTTCACGCAGAGTCTCCCCGCAGAGTTGGAGTAATTGATCAGTTTGGCTCCCCAGCCAGGGTTCATTTGCATTTGGCATATAGTAATCATTGCATCTTCAGAAAAATGCGTAGCATTTCCATTTTATATGGAGCATTACGCCATAGAAAAATTAAAACATATGCATTCATGTGTTCAAAACCATCAGACCGTATCCCCGGCAGAGGCGGATTTTTGTTCAACCTGTACGGCACGTTTGCTACAGTTGCTCCTGATGGCGTTCAGAATTAATCCCCACAGAGGTTTATTTCCTCATCCGTTGGTGAAAGGAAAGTTTATTTCTCCCCAGTGAGACCCCCCGCAGGTGTCAAGCCTTGCCCTGTCATCCTGTGGATGTCAGTATCCCGTCAGCACCCGCGTGTGTTGTTTCTTTGGTGTCGGTAAACACCATCTTTCGGTGATTTCCCAATCATGCGTAAGTATCTGGTTTTCTTTGGTGTCGGTAAACACCATCTTTCGGTGATTTCCCAGTCATGCGTAAGTGTCTGGTCTTCTGTGGTGTCGGTAAACACCATCTTTCGGTGATTTCCCAGTCATGCGTAAGTGTCTGGTCTTCTGTGGTGTCGGTAAACACCATCTTTCGGTGCTTTCCCAGTCATGCGTAAGTGTCTGGTCTTCTTTTGATGTCGGTAAACATCATCTTTCGATGTTCGTAACGTCGTCCTCCATTCCCTAGTGAAGATTTCTCCTCTCCGTTGGTGTCGATAAACGTCGAGTTTTTCCCGATCATCCGTTGATGATTCGGTTGTGTTCGCTCTCCCCAGTAGCTTCTCCTCTCCGTTGGTGTCGATAAACGTTGAATTTTTCCCATTCGTCCGTTGACGTCTGGTTGTATGTCTCTTTTTTTCCCATTCATCAGTAAATGTCTGGTCGATCTTTTTTTCGTGTCTGTAAACATCATCTTTCGATGTCGATAAACGTCGAGTCTTCCCATTCATCAGTAAATGTCTGGTCGATCTTTCTTGGTGTCAGTAAACATCATCTTTCGATGTCAGTAAACGTCGAATTTTCTCCCATTCATCCGTTGATGTCTGGTCGAGTCTTCCCATTCATCAGTAAATGTCTGGTTACCTCTCCATTGGTTTCGATAAACGTCGAGTTTTTCCTGGTCGTCCCCAGTTGGTTACCTCTCCGTTGGTTTCGATAAACGTCGAGTTTTTCCTGGTCGTCCCCAGTTGGTTACCTCTCCGTTGGTTTCGATAAACGTCGAGTTTTTCCTGGTCGTCCCCAGTTGGTTACCTCTCCGTTGGTCTTGGTAAACGTTGAGTTTTTCCCATGACGTCCGTTGACGTATGGTTGTATCCTTTCCTGGTCGTCCCTAGTTGATTTACCTCTCCGTTGGTCTCGGTAAACGTTGAGTTTTTCCTAGTTGTCCATTGGCATCTAGTTGTGATTTCTGCTCCCAGTCGTCGTGAGTCGATGTCTGGATGTGGTTGTACCTATCAAAAGAAAAAACCAAAAATACCCAGTAATAAATATCAAATCCCAGTGGACGTTTCCATTGGTGGATCCCTGTATTGTGCAAATTCTACGGTTCGTGGTATTCAATCCCTGTTTACCCTAAAAGTCTGACAGCCGTTGCTCTCATCCGTTCAGGTTCCCAGCTGATTGAATAGGGGCAGCTGTAGCACCTCAAATTTGCACCTACCTTTTTGTACATACATTTTCGTATTAGGTCATAACATTAACATAGTCCACTGCATAGCATTGCATTGTCCATTGGCCCAAGTGCAAGTTCAATTGACAAATTAGGTCAAACTGGTAAGGAGATCAGTCAATCAAGCAAGCAAGTACAATTTCCATTGAGACAAGGCCCTAGGGTTGGTCCAACATGTTCACATGACCTAGGGGTCCTTTTGAAGTGTTTTGGTCAAGGATTGGGTGCTCAGAAGTCATCAGTCATGGTTCAATTCACCAGAAACCCTAGAAAGTCAACTATGGTCAACTGTGGTCAACTGTGCCTGATTTTATGGATTTCAAGGTGGGAGATGGTTTGAAAGGGTTCATTCATGTCCATACAAGTCTCGTTTGGCATTTCAAAGATCAAGATTGAAGAATTTGAAGTCAGACAAAAAGTTTCCTAAAATGGCAGGTGACCTGTAATTGGAAACTGCCAAAAATAGAAAGTTTTTCTCCTCAAATTTACATCATCATACAAGCTTCAAATAAAATTTTGTCCAACATGAAAGTTGAATATCTTGCTCTCACCTTTCCAAAAAGTCCAAGAACACTCATTTCTCATTTATGGTTGGCAAGTTATTCTCAAATCATTCTCAAGAATTTTTGAACTTCAAAGTGGCATATCTTCCAAACCATTTGGCCAAATTGAGTGAGGTTTTTTGCTACAAGTCACATTTGACATGCTCTATCCAAATCCTTCATCACAATTCACCAAAAGGCATCCAATCAAAATGGCATTTTTTAAGTGGTTTGAATTTAAAAGGGGAGAGTAGAAAAAGTGACTTTTACAATATGCATTTGCCACACTTTTAAGCTTCACATTTGGCCTTAAATCAACATTTGGGATGTGTTTGAGTTAAAAATTCGTGCACTGTAGCAAGGTTAGCATGTGCATAGGGTGTTTGGACCAATTTGTGCATAAACCTATATTTTACTAACTCATTTCCATTACAGCTAATTAGGGTTAACAAACATGTTTAACAATCCATATAAATAACTAATTGTAACTGAAAATCAGAGAACACATTCACTTTTCCAGATCCAAACACAAAAAAATCAAGAAATTCTCTCAAATCCTCAAGAACTTTTCTCCAACTTTTTGCTTCGAACCTTGATTTTTCTTGTAGGTATTCTATTCCAATCACTAATTCAAGTGCAGATGAGGATCTGTTGAAGCATTTTTCGAGCAAAATCAGTAGAAATTGCAACTGTCAGGAGCTTGAGGATTCACAAAACAGTTGGAGCATTCGTGGAAAGGGAGCATAACTGAGTCATGATCTTCACTTCATTCATCCATTGAAGCATAAATGCACTTTTGTTTTCACCTGTGGAGCTTTGAAATTGCAGATTCCATGGTTGTTGTTCTTCAAAGGTCAGATTTCGACCATCACCATTCATGCAATTAGTAGGTGCTTTGTGTAGATCTCTTCATGACATGAACCATGAGCTTTGAACCGTTGCGTTTCGTGCCAAAATGAGTTAGTTACAGGCTTTTAAAGTTTTGTTGTTGATTTGTTTTTCCTTCGATTTGCCCATGCCTTTTGTTTGCTTGATAAATCGTTGTTGGATTATGAAAGTATGCTGGAAGACGCATGCAATGATGTGTTTGTTTTTAAATTTGGAGAAAACAAGTTCTTGACCTGGGTTTCGTGGATGAACATGTTGAAGCGCTGCCCAGAATTTCTGTTTTGATTCTCCTATAGCAATACGTAGGGTTTGCATGATGTTTTTGGAAGGAGCTTTTTGATTGGTCATGCGATTTGTCCATACTGGCATGCTGTTGGTCCGAACCTGCTGCCACGCGAGCGGTTCAATTGGCTGGGAGGGCGTTGACTGGGTCCAAGTGGCCACGTAGGATTAGTGATACGGGGCGTTTTGGCCCCGGCACTATTCATTTCATTATTTAACTCCCAAATCATTTTTATGGCATTAAATCATTTCTTTTTTCAAATTTTATATCATTTTGCATGGCCAACTTAGAAAATTCATAAGTCACTCAATTTTAATCCGAATTTGATGGGATTTTTTGTGAAATGCTCCTTTTGATCTCTACTTTATTATGGTGATTTTTCCAGATTTTTCGCATGTGTGGTTTTTTTTAAATGTGCTAGGGTTTGTTCATGTGTGTCCATTTTGTGTATACTTTGCCAATTTGCTTGTGAAATGATGATACATTATCCAATGCTTCTCAAATTTTTTGTGCTTAAACTAGACATGTTTATGGTGATTTTGGTGTAGAGTTTGTAATTTTATCATTGCTGGTCGTGGAGATATGATTTTTTGAATAGGGGTGTGACAATTTGTGTCACACCATGCATGTCCAACTTCATGATTTTAATTATCATACCAATTGAACTCAAAATGGTCTAGATTTTTGCATGAAGATACTTGTGGATGTCTAGTTTACATGTGATTTTTTTCTGGAATTTTTGAATGCATTTTCTATTTGATTGACAATTTCTCCCCTGTTTGACCAAATTGTTGACTTTTGTGACACATGATGCCATATGATTTGTGAAATTCTCATACATTATTGGATGGACTTGAAACTTGACATGGGCATTGTAGACATCTTAAGGTACATCATGGCTGTAGTCCCATTCATTTATCATGTGTTGGTTCTGTTTTATGATTAATTGAAGTTGGTGCATGTTTTGATGCTTTGTATGAGTATGCTTGAACTTGCCTTGCCTTTCTGAATTTAATTTCCCTACTTCCTTTGATCCAAATGAGCTGAAATTTGGTATGCCTATCATGTTGTGGATGATGCTTGATCATGATTTATTTGAGGAATTTTTGAAATGTTTGTGATTGAATTTGAGTTGAGTCATTCTGTTGACTTCTTTGAGGTTCCATATGCCATGCTTTGACCTAATCTGCTTGTGAAATGATGATGATGAATGATGTGAATGTGAAACCACTTGAGTTTGCTTCTTGATTGATTTGTTTTGACTTTGTGCCCTTGTCCCTTGATGTTTTAAACTTTTTGTCTCCTTTTGACCCTAGGCTTGTCCTAGTGGTCTTGTCACTCATGTTTAAGCTTGGTTTTTCAGGTTAAGCAACAAATGCTTCAAAGAGATTAATACAAGTTGAATGAGTTGTTTATCATGAACTAACTTGTTTGATTTTGTAGGTTGCTTAGCTCACTTGTTATGAGCTTGTGCTTTGCACATATGCTTGACTGTATTGTCTTTTGGTTTATGCTGTTTGTTTTAACCTTGTGTCTGGTATACTAATTGTGTTTGACTGATTTCAGGTACTTTAGTTGCTATTAGTTCCTTGTGAACTTTGCTTTGCTTTGCTTGATAGGCAATTTGCATTGAGGTATAATTTCCTTACTCCATGTAGTCTGGAAGACCTGGCCTGTTACTTGGCCAGGCACTTGTCTGAAGTCCTCCTTAAGAGGCAATGTTTGTGACTGTTTACTTTTGTCCTTGCATTTATTCAAAGACCTCCTAAGTGAAGAGGCATTGGCAGATATAAGGGATGTGCAATCCATCCCCTGCTATTCTGTGTGTCATCTGCGTTGCTCGTACCACTGTGTTGATGCGTTGCAGATACTAACCCAAGATCTTGTACAGTTATACAGTTGAGTCAGTATCAAATGTGTATAAGGGTTCCCACCTTCTGAACCCACACATTCTTGTCTTAAGCTCTCCCAGGCCAGGGATAAGAGCTGTGAAGTCTCATCTTCACTCACCTTCATCAGCTTCACCCTAACTCTCAATGTTAGGGTTAAGAGCTAACATTACCCTGTTACAGTGGTTTGTTTGTTGAGGTTGATATGACCCCTCGACTAAAACCTAACCTTGTTTGAGCCCATTTGCTTGCATATAGTGTGTGCTACTTGTGCTTGTGTGTTTGCTTTAGCTTTCTCCCTGTGCAAGTTAGGTTTAGTTTGGCTTGCTTCCTGTGCAAGATAGGTTTGGTTTGGCTTGCTTCCTGTGCAAGTCATGTTTAGGATAGGCTTGCTCCCTGTGCAAGTTAGCTAGAAACCTTAACTTAGGGATGGATTTGCATGATAACATCTAGGCTCGAGTCGTAGTCTCCCTAGTTGTGTCTCCCTCTGTTATCTGGTTAGGCTAATCCTGTGTCCCTTCTTAGGGGAACTACGTCGCCCTGATCCTCATACCAGATGAGGTACGTAGGCAGGAGATGAGCAGATCTCTCCGGGCGCCCGTTTTTGTTTTGTCTTTGTGTGTGTTAGGAGATGGATGTAAGCCCAGCGATTGGCATTCCGTATCCAGTTGTTTGTTGTGTGCTTGGAGTCCGGCGTGAGTCCATCAAGTGGCATCTGGTTTCCAGTGTGGGTGTGTTTGGTTCGGAAGCCGATGTAAGTCCAGCGATTGGCATTCGGGTTCCATGTTTGCCTTTGTTTGTGAGGAGTTTGACGTAAGTCCAGCGATTGGCAGTCGATTTCCTGTGTCTGTTTTGTTGTGTGTGCGTGTTAGCCGAGCTACGAATGCTCTGATTCTCCTTCGTCCAAGGAGACACGTATGCATAGGATGCGATATCCTAGCGAGCATGTGTCGTTTCCCAGTCCGAACTACTTTGACTCTGATGTCTATGTTTGATAGACTAAGTAGGCCCAGGTTGCGATATCCTGCCGAGTCAGTCTTGTCTGTTTTCTTGTGTCTCTTTCAGCCAGTTTGTTTGTGTGTGAGCAGTGTTTTAGCAACCATTTTTCCTTCCTATTGTGCGTGGATCCCGTCGAGTACGACGGATGCGTAGGGGTGCTAATACCTTCCCTTCGCATAACTGACTCCCGATCCCATTCTCTTTGGTCGCGAGACCATGCTTTTTCCAGGTTTACTCTGAGCGTTTCCTTTCCCTCTTTTGGGATAAATAACGCACGGTGGCGGCTCTGTTGTTCTTGTTTCCCTCCGGTTTTTCGCGTAATGCGACAGTAGGCAACGAGACCTCTTGATCATTCTCTAACATCACAGCATTCTACTGGTATGGTATAGCCTTATCAGATGCATAAAGGACTGGGCCCGCCAACCATATTACCAACGACGATACTGATCTATGACTATCACTCTTGCTATTACTACTATCATATTGGATTACCAACCGCTCTTGCTGCTTAAAAACGAGCACTATGACATTGGCATTGTCATCTACATGACAGGATTGAACAATCTGAATCATGCCTTCATCCATCAGACGCTGGATGTCCCTTTTCACTACATCTCACCCTCTTGGGTTCATGCTATAAACAACACAACCATCATGGTCATGTTCGTAATCACTCACCAAATAGATATCTTTGTGCATTTGCACCAAAGATCTTCGAATAAACCGGACAACAAAAACCTTAAATTCACCAGGACAACCATACACCATATTCACTGCAGAATTTTTATGAGCGAATAAAGGATTAGCTTTCACATTAGGCGCCCGGTCTTTAAAAGACGCCATGCCACTCTTCATAAGCTTTTGCACCTCATACTTCAATGGATAACAGTTTTCAATATCATGCCCAGGTGCACACTGATGAAAAGCACAACGAAGCTCAGGTTTATACCACCAAGGAAGTGGTTCTGGGATCTGCGGTGGGCTCCTCGATTAAATCAAGTTTTTGAGGACCAGGGATGGATACAGTTCTGCGTATGGCATAGGAATCGGGTCAAAAGAAACCTTCTTCCTCTCGAAGTTTTGTTGATGCTGGTTGTAGATATTGTTGTTGTTGTAGGTGTTTGTTCTTTGTTGCGGTTGTTGTTGTTGATGTTGATTTTGATATTGATGTTGTGGTTGTTGAATTGGTATTGTTTGCTGATTAGAGAATACTGGAATTACTGATGATACTTGATGATGATGATGTTGACGGGGTGGTGGATTTCTTCTTGCTTGAGGCCTCCTCTGCCTCCCACTAGAAATTGCATTGGTTTCACTGTCTTTCCTCTTGCTGAAACTGCTCCCATATTTCTTGCTTGTCGACGCCTCATCTTTTGACAAACGTCCTTCACGGACCCCCTCTTCAAGTCTCATCCCCATGTTTACCATCTTGGTAAAATCACTAGGGGCACTAGCGATCATTCGTTCATAATAAAATGAACTTAGGGTTTTCCTGAATATTTTTGTCATCTCTTTCTCCTCCAAAGGAGGAGTGATCTGGGCAGCCAACTCCCTCCATCGCTGTGCATAGTCCTTGAATGTCTCCTTGTCTTTCTGAGACATGGACCTTTACTGGTCCCTATCTGGCGCCATATCCACATTGTACTTATACTGTTTCACGAAAGCCTCTCCTAGATCATTGAAAGTGCGAACGCTTGCACTATCTAACCCCATATACCAACAGAGTGCAGCACCTGTCAGGCTATCGTGGAAGTAGTGAATCAGTAATTTGTCATTATCTGTTTGAGTCGACATCTTGCGGGCATACATCACAAGATGACTGAGCGGACACGAGTTTCCCTTGTATTTTTCAAAGTCAGACACTTTGAAATTTAGTGATATTTTCACATTGGGTACCAAGCACAGTTCAACAACACTGTTCCTAAACAGATCTTTGCCTCTCAGCGTCTTCAATTCATTGCGTAGCTCAAGAAATTGATCTTTCATTTCATCCATCTTCTCATACACGTCCGGACCCTCAGACGGCTCGGAGTGGTAGATGGTGTCCTCTACGCGAGGCAAGGTGTGCACAACAGGAGGTGGCACAGACATGACAGGACTAGATGCCGGCATGGAAGCAAAAGTAGGCGCAAAGCCTTCTGGCACAAAATTAGGCGGCATTCACCACGGGAATCCGACAGGCAGGTTCGGCGCAAAGTGGGCGGTGGCAGCAGGCCCAGTAGAGATAACCACTTCTGAGATAACTGTCCTCGTGGGAGGAGTTGCAGGCGGTTGAGAAGCTTGGCTTTGAGCAACAAGAACTGACTCCATCATGGCAGTCATTCAGGCAATCTCCTCTTTCAAATCTCTATTCTCTTGCTCAAGGTGTCCATGATTCTTGGATGATTAGCTTTGGTGTTCTACAGGTGAGTCAGCTTGGCTAAAGCACAGAAGAACACCAATCAGAGACCTGGCAAAAACCTGCTTATGCAAATGATGCATGATATGTAATGCTTGATTATTTTTATTTCAAGGAACTTACTATATCATTTTCAAATATATATATTTTAAATGGCAATTGCAACAATTTGTATGACCAAAAATATCTTTTTATTTATATAAATTTGAACGATTACACTGAGTACAATTTCAAAAACCAAAATTTAAGATACAAGAGAAAAGGAGACTAGTCATCCTAAGGATCCCTAGCAACTACGTCAGAAGATCTGGCTGAAGATGCATACTTCCTTCGAATGCGACGGATCTCGGTCTCAAAAGAAGCCTTCATCTGAGTCTTCTCGAGGACAAGCTGGTCAACAATCTTCTTCCAAGAAACGGAAGGCTGAGGCATTCTAGAAGATGAAACCTCTGGCTCTCTGTGTCTCTTCGTTACTCGGTCTTCAAGTAGCTCAATCAGTACATCTTTATCCTTAGACTCCAACTGCAACTCTTCATGCTTCTTGCTCAAAGCATGGAAATGCTTTTCCCACATATCCTTCTCTTGCTTCATCTTGATGAGTGCATCTTACAACTCCTCTACATCTTGGTTAGGGAGAGTTAATGGCTCAACCACAAGCATAGACATAGGTCTTTCACAAGGATAAGGCATCTTTAACTCCAAAGCTCTCTTCTTCACCCAAAGAGTGTAAGCTTCCAAAGCTAAATAATTGTGCGGACCAAGCTCGGATATTCCTTTCCGATGCACATTATGCCAAGCATGCACAATCTTCTGCTTAAAATGTTGGGGATCTTTACCCTCTTGATAGAAAAGACCTTCTAACAACATGTTATTAGGTTTGTCTCTCAAGGGGAACCCAAGTTGACAACGAGCCAAAGCAGGGTTATAGTTAATTCCTCCTTGTGTACCAATGAGGGGCACGTTAGAGAATTCACCACAACTATCAATAATATCCAAACCGCTTAAGGATGGGTCATATAATATCATCATCAGTGAGAGACATAAGTCTCTGAGGCCACCTTAGACATTATTTGATCTCCACAAAAGTAGGTGTCTGAGGCAAGTGCGAAATAAACCACTTGTACAGAAGAGAAATACAACAGACAATCGTTCCCCCACCCTTAAAATTCCTCAGATGTAAAGAGAAATACATACCATCCAACAAAGTAGGCACATGATTGCCAATCAAGAAAAGTCTAATGGCGTTAACATCAACAAAACTGTCGATGTTAGGGAACAAAGTTAATCCATAGATGAGCAACACAAAGATAGCTTCAAAAGCATCCATACTACCAGCTTGAGCAAAAGTAGTAGCTTCCTTGATGAGGAAGACAGATGGCAACCCAAATAACCCTCATTTCTTCACCTAATGAGCCTCTATCTCAGACTTCTTCAAGTGAAGAGCTTCAACAATAATACTAGACCGAGGAATCTCCTCCAATCCACTAAAAGGCACTCTACTAGAAACAGGTATCCCCAAAAGATTAGAATACTCCTCAAAGGTAGGCACAAGCTAAAAATCTGGGAAAGTGAAACAATGGTAGATATGATCATAGAATTGCACCTATACACTCAACAATCCTTTAACTACATCAGTAGACAAGATGGACAAAAGCTTCCCATGATGTTGTTTGAAGTCCAAGGGATCTAATACAAAAGATACTAGCTTCCTTAACTCTTTCAAGTAGGGACATCTGAAACTGTACTTCTTAGTGTTCCTTCGTCCATAATCCATGGTCTGAAAAATATTTGCAAATGATACCTTAGTTCCTTGAAATTTTCGTGTGATAATTGTTATGATGCGCATGAATGCATGAATGCAACAATCACAAATAAGGGATCACAAATGAGGCAAACAAAGGTCAAGGGATGAATCAAGTCATTGTCAAGATCAATCATCCATTTTGGTGGATTGTGGTTTACACCTTATCAACACCTAAGTTCCATTGATATTGAAAATACTTGATTGGATCTACCAAGAATCAAGGGTTTGTTTCAAGTCACGAGCATGGATTCTGGGTAAGAACCATCCCAAAGGAGTGAACTAAGGATAAAAACCTGTAGATCATGTTCTAAAAAGTTCTCAGAGTCTTAAATCCATCTATCGGATATTACAGGTTAAGATGACTGACTCATCGACTCATAATATTCTCAAGAGAAACTCGTCTGAGTGTAGTATCGCGTAATAACTGTTATCAAGTCTACACCTGAACAGTTTCCGTACTACGTCCTAAATATGCCAAGATGGGTTAGGTGTTCTAAGGTCCTCAGCTTCTCGGACTCAATTAGAAATAGAAATGCCTAACCACAAATACTTGTGTGACACTTCCAAATCCAAAGGAGTCTCCACTAAGCAGATGGATCTCAAGCCAACTTGTTAAGGACTACTCCACACAAGTCGAACATGACTATACCATCCTCCTATCTTAGTTGCACTCAAGTTCGGGTTAGAACTTATCTCACCAATCAGAGATCACCAAGCACAACAAGCAAATTATATCGCACATACATATACAAACATCACATATATACAAATATATTCACACAAAAAGTAGGCTAAACCCACTGGAGACTACTCCCCAGCAGAGTCGCCACTTAATTTCTGTAGCGGGAAATTCATGATCATCAAGCTATTGACAAGCTAGAGATCAATTAACAAGAGTCGCCACCGCGCTTTTATTGTTTCCAAGGGAAAAGGGAAAAGTACGAACAAAACCCAAATAGTAAGAAGTTTTCAAATAAAAACTAATAAAAAATCAGAGATCACAGGTAAGGGGGTTGGTTACATAGAGGGAAGGTGTTAGCACCCAAAGTGTCCTAGGTACTCCTAGGGAGCCCTTTTTATGTGCATATGTATTTTGTACAAAGTGATGTTTACAAACAAATAGAATGGGGGGGGGGTGAGAAAAGAATTCATTAATTATATTTTTGTGTTTGACAAGACCTTCGGACTTGTGCCTACGTACCAAAATAAAATGAGGGATCAAAACCTCGTAGTTCGTGCTACAAATTTCAAAATGAGTGTGTTGATTTTAACAAAATTTAAGTTTGAAAGGCACAAAAGGCCTAAAATGGTTTGAATGAGTTAGTTCTTTTTGGCTTTTTGGAAGTTTAAGTCAAGTATTGTTAAGTTCATTTACAAGTTTGATTTTAAGAAAGTAAGTTTGAAAATGCAATGGCATAAGGCCAAAGTTTCTACCTTTTGCAAAAGTGGTCAAAGTTTAGAATAAAAATAGTTCACACAAAGAAGTTTTGAAAATGGAGGGAGAGATTTTTAAATTAAAGAAATGGGGAGAAGATGAAGAGACTACCCTATGCACAAAATTTAAAAGTTTAAAGTTGAAAAGATTTGTTTAAATGGGTAGCAATCCAATAGACAAGTATGTCAATAGAAACCCAGAATTCCCTTGGACTTTTAGAATCAAGCAACACACAAATGCATAATTATATCAATCTTGAAGAGCAAGGCATCAAACAAATATGGCCTCATCCAAGTTTATCCACTCCATGATTTCCTTCAGAAATAGCCCATGTAACAGATGAATTCCACAAGTCACGGGTTCAAAATAACAGCTTCATAATGATCATGTTGCAGATGAACTTAGAGAGATCTTGAATGATGTATCAGATGAATTCAAATTTCAAGCACTTGGTTCTTCAACAAATTGGCATTTGCCAAGTCCATTAGCAAAGGAATGTTGCCTAAGTTCTAAGTCCAATTGGTCAACAAATCAAGCCAACAGTCCACACAAATGTTTTTTAGGGTTTTTGTTTTATCATGTACATTAATGGTCAAGGACCACACAAACAAACAAAGTAGCACAAAATAAAATATATCACACAATATGGTCCAAATGGACAAAGTGAAAATTACATTAACATAAACAATTAGAATGATATGTACAATGGCAAATGAAATAATTTGCTTGAAGTGAATTGCATTAAGATAAAGAACTTGAAATTAAAAGTTAATGGTTAGTAAGTTAGAAGTTAGTTTTTGTTTTGCTTTTGCTTTTGATTTCAAGACATTCTTTGGAGAACACTCAACCCACTTGCCACAAACATGGATCCTTGAACCAAAACATCTTCCAAAGGAAGGAAAGAAGGGCAAGTTTCCACACAATACCATGGAAGAGGGGAGGCTTACAATCTCACTAACTAGAATGCTTATGCCTTTTATGTCATAAATTTAGCGCTATGTTAAGCAATCATAATTGGGCTTATGTAGAAGTCACAACTACTTGAGGCCGGGCAATAAACTTTTGGTGTTAATGCATGTTGGAGACATAGTATTTTGAACTATGCTCATTAAA
Organism: Lathyrus oleraceus; assembly: GCF_024323335.1. Classification (NCBI taxonomy): domain Eukaryota; kingdom Viridiplantae; phylum Streptophyta; class Magnoliopsida; order Fabales; family Fabaceae; genus Lathyrus; species Lathyrus oleraceus. The sequence continues at coordinate 256,325,333 of NC_066582.1, forward strand.
CATACCACACACAAAAATATAAAAAAAAGGTGTGGCCTAATCTCATCCATACTCATGTTAATCTTTCAATCAACTAGCATTAGGACTTTGAGATGTCATTGGCCAAATGGAAATGAATGAATGAAGAAGGGGAATTAGATGAAGGGGAAAGGGATGAATGAGATCACAAATTGGTCAAAGGAGGACTTTTACCAAATTAATATCATTAATTCATTTTGGGAGATGGAATGTACATTCCATGAATCCCCTAAATCCAATGATATTAATTTGACAAAGTCAAATCAACCTTGACCAAGGCCCAACAACAAGCAATCAAACTCAATTAAGTCAATACAAATGGTCAACACAATTTAAATGGCATTTATTCAATTAAAAATAATAAAATAATGCATTAAATTCAAATATGTTTTGTCCAAATCCTAAAATCTCATCAAAAACACCAAAAAAATGGCCATGAGATTTATCATAGGTCAAACAAGGTCAAAGGACCTTAGAGAAAAAAATTTATAAATTTTGGACACTTAAAAATATTTTTAAACAATTAAAAACAAATGCAAAATCAATTAATTCATGAAAAATATTAATAATGATCCAAAAAATAATTTTAATTCATAATATGAAAGAAAGAAATATTTGAATTTTTTTGGTGAAAGTCCCATATTTTTTGGATCGATATTAAATTTAATATGAATCATTGAAGAAAAGGGAATTAAAATAAAATTCAGAAAATGCTAAATTACGTGGACCATCAGATCTCCCTCATTAATTGAGGTGGCAAATCTGATGATCCAAAACGCGCGCTCCATATACACCTGAGTCAACCGCGTGGCAAAAGGAGTAATCACAAGGAACGATCTAGATTAGAACATGAGACTTGGATCAAGTGGTTCAGATACAAGACAAATCATCACCGGAGCCAGAGCTCCGGTTGTCTTCTCCGGTGAGCTCCACCGGACTGGTCAAGATGAACCATCACCAAAAAAAGAAACAAGGACATGATCTTAAAGAAAAAGCATCACTGAGCTCGAATCTGAGCTCCAATTCCTCCAATTCCAAAAATATTAAGAGATATGTGGAATTGAAAAATGAGGTACATGATATGAGTTGCTTCGATTTGACCTCAAAGTAACTCAAACTTCTTGCCTACATTGGTAGGACTTCAGACAACCAAAGAATCAATGGAATTGAGCAATAAATTGAGAGAATCTAAGAGTTTAAAATTTCTGCAAATTACCTTCAATGGAGGTTTGAGCTTGATGGATCTTGAGCTTGCTTGCACTCTTGGCTTCACTTCAATTGCTTGCAGGAGAGGAATGGAAAGGTTTAAAAGCAGTGGACTCCTGGAGAATTGAATTCCAAAACAGTGGAGATTCAAGCTCAAATTTAAATGAATTTATCAGGGTTATCCTACGAGAGTGAAGCGTTTTCAATGGAGATTCAAAGCTGGCGCAATGTGTGTGATTTCTGAGCAAATGCAGCTGTATTTATAGATGAATCCATGTGATATTTGCACACTCTTTCCACTTTCCAAAATTGGCAAATTGATGATGCAAAGCTGCATGGGCGCGCATAGGCCCATGGAATGATGGTTTGAAGGTCCAAATTGAAGATCAAATGCTTTGAAGATGGATTGGATTGTAAGGCAACTGAACATTGATGCTTGAAATTGGATCCATGCCAATTGATATCAGCCTGTTTAAGCCATGCGCAGCCTATGAATTTCTCATCCAAAATGAATGAATTTGAGCTCTTTGGAAAGGTGAGATCAAGAGGAACAAGTTTTATGTTGAACACTTTTTCAGTTGGAGCTTGGAACTTGGATAATTTTGAGGTGGAAGTTCGGAAAAATTTGACATATCAAATTTTTTCTAAGTGTCAAGCCATATGTCTCAATATTCCACCTTGCTTAACTTTTTATAGGAGCTTCAAATGAGAAAATTGTCTTCATCAAAGTTGTAGCTCTCTCAAATACCTTCAAAATGGTCACCAATTTCATGTAATTTGGATTTGAAATGATAGAGTTATACATTTTTGAAGTTTGGAAAAATCACTTGATCAATGGTATAGGTCAAAAGTGACCTATAACGTATCCTTATATCGCATGCTCATAAAAGTTTAATTAGATCCCACTCCAAACATCAAAGTTGAATTAGGCACATTTAATTTGATTGTGAAACTTGGAAATCTTTCATCTCATAAAAATTGAGCAAGTTATGGTCTTGGGAAGTTGACTTTCAAATTAGGGTTTAGACAAAATGACCTATAATGTTTCAACATAGAAAATGATTTTCCAAGAAAAAATATCTCTAGGTATCAACATGAGAGTTGTTTATAACATCACTTAGAGTATGTTTTATCTTGGAATCATTTTCATATGGTGAAAAGTGTAGGAGATAGGGTTAGGGAGACCCAGTTTTGATCAGATGAATTCATTTGGCCAACCACCATCAACCAACTTGCTAATTTCCAATTCTCGTGACTTTATTGGATCATGGTAGATCATATATGCATCATATGATGAATTTTGAAGTGTCCCATGAGAAATTTGATCAATTGGTGAGATAGCTTGTTGGAGAAGTTACTCAAGATACCCAGTCAAACTAGGGTTTCCAAGGCAAATTACCCTCAAACTCTTGAAGAAAACTTGATCAATATAACATGCAGGAATCAATGGGACTCATATATGATGCTTATAACCATTCTTGAATCAATTCTTGGTTGTGCTCTTTGTTCATGAGGCTCTCAAACCCTAGATGTTATCAATGAATTAATGAGATCATGTCCTTTCCTACAAAAAGAGTTAGATGGATGCAAAGACATATTTTTGGTATTTTGGTTAGTGAAATTATATAATACAAGTATTAAATAATCACAAAGTGCTTGGTGATCTCTCCCTCAACAATTACAATGAAAGAGGGGTAAAGAGGATGCCAAGATATGACCCCCATGGTAATGCTTTTGATGGAAATGCATGAGGGATCTTACGGTCAAAATTGGGGTCTTACAGCATGCATCTCTTGTATTGCTTTGACCTTGGAAAGATCAACCTCAATACCCTTCTCGTTGACAATAAATCCCAACAAGTTACCGAAACGAACACCAAAAGTACACTTATTGGGATTCAAGCGGAGTTTATACTTCCTCAAACGCTGGAACAGCTTCAACAAATGCTCAACATGTTCCTCTTCATCAATCGATTTAGCAATCATGTCATTGACATAAACTTCTATCTCTTTATGCACCTGTAAGACCCTAATTTTGACCCTTAGATCCCTCATGGCATCATGATTTTGCACAAGTGCATTGCCTCAAGGATCATAGCATGTTTGGCTCCTTAACCCTAGAGGTGGGACTTGTTTGAGTGTTTTGAGACCACCAAGCATGCTTGTATTGTATATTATTGCTTTTCTCATTTGAGTACTAACCAAAATTACAAAAATATGTCACTAACTCTTTTTGTTTTGAAGCTCAAGTGATCATGTGTTCGAATGCTCCTAAGCCCAATGAAATGGCTAGATGAAGATGAGAAAAAGCATGACAATGGTCCACAAAGCTCCTAATCAACATATATGTCTCCCAAGTATCTCAATTTTCCAATTTGATCAAGATAACCCAAAGGGCTTGAAGATTGTTTCCCAAGGAAACCCTGATTCAACTTTGCTTTGATTGTGCCATGTCCATGAAGTAATCTCAACCTCTGATCAAATTTAATCAATGGAAGTTCTTTCATTCATCATTTTATGCAATTGAGCGCCTATTTGAGGCCCCTCAATCATTCATTCATCAAAATTGGAAGTTTTGCCTTGAAAAGACCAGTCAAGTCATCTGACTAAACTGAGGTCCATTGAGATACAACGTTTGATGTGTTTGTCAAATGAAGATGACCCCAAGAGAAAACGTGTTCCTAAGAACCATATAAAAAACGTTCATGTTCATCAAAAATCCATTTGAAACTTGGAAGGTCATCATTCATTTCAAAACATTATGGGTTATTTTGACTGAAACCCTAATTTTGGGTCAACTTACCAAGGGCATAACCTCCTTAATTTTTATGATTTTGAGGTGATACCAAATGCATTGGAAAACTTGAGATGTCTACTTAAAATTTTATGTTGGACAAAATTCCATAATCCTAAAATAAATACATGTGATAATACAAAACATTATAGGTCATATTGGACCTAATTCATTGAATTTGAAAAATTACCCAACTTCAAATGCCCATAACTTTGTCATAGAAAATCCAAATTATGCAAACTTTGAGTCTAAATTTATGATCATGAATATATCTACAAATTTTATGTTGGAGTTTTTTCAATTTGAGGCTTGCATCATGAAAACAGAGGGGTTTCATTAAGCTTGCTTTTGGGGAAATTTTTCAAAGTACTTTGAATATGTTTTGTACATTGATTTTCACGGCCAGTTTTCATCAATTTCCAAATGCCAAATGAATTTTTTCCTAACATGACTTTTGTTCCTTGTTTCAAGGGCTTTCTATCCATTACTCACATTACTCATTTGGATCTATCATTTGTGAGTTTCAAATTTTTTTTCATTTAGGTGCATTTTAATGTTTTATGATGAAACTTAATGTGCAAGCTTTCTCCATTCAAAGTGCACGTCCAAATGATCTTCAGGTGGTATCAGCAAGATTTTTCATTCATCTTTAGGCCTGCTACACGCTTGCACAAGCCCATGCAAGCAAAATTTAAATTGCCATGCACATGAGGGAAGTGTGATGCACAACCATCTTCAGCTATAAATAGCCACTCCCTCTCATTCATTCATCAACCTTTTGGAGATATCAATTGCTGCAGCATTGATACCATAGCCATACTAAAGGAATTTTTTTTCAAATTTTGTTCTCACTTTCGAGCTTGAAATTCAGCATCATTAGCTGATCTTCAAAGCCTAATTCCTTAGCATTTCACTTCTCCTACATCCATAGATCAAAGAGGAGAAAGGAACTTGAAGTAATCGTGGCCTGAAGTGCTCCAATTCAGAGGTATTCAAACTTTTTGGACCTAGAAGTCTCAATTCAACGTAGCATTCGTGTGTTTGTGTGGTTTTCTGAAGTCCTCACACTTGAGGCAAGCCATTGGTGCTTTCAATTCACCATTTCATGAGCTTACAGTTGGAACACCATGATCTTCTTCTCTATGTTTCTCTCAATATAGGAAGAGTGAGGAAGATCCAATGGTACAGTGATGATCTCCATCACACGAGCTTCATTTTCATGTCCTTATTTTCCATTTTTATTAAAACTTTTTTCTCTGCAACTGGTGGCCGGAAGTGGTTGTCTCACCGGAGAAGATGGTGGTTTCCACCACCATCACCACGTGTGCACCTTCACAGCCTTTGGATCTTGTATTCAGGATATAATAGTGTGCATCCATTATGTTTACTTATTTTAATACAAGATCTTGCGCGTTTGGCTTAAGCACACTGTGTTCTCCATGATCTGGACCATCTATCCATGCCACGTCAATTAATGAACTCCATCATGTGGCACTATTTTTTCCATTTATTCTATTTTCATTTTATTTTCTGTTAATTCATTTTATTTTCAAAAATTAATTTGAAGTCATAAAAATATGAGACCAATTCCAAAAAAAATCTAGTTTCACATTTTGATTTTTAATTATTTTTGTGACTTCATTTGATATTTTCATGGATTATTTGATTTTTAATAGTTTTAATTCATTTTAAAATACTTTCTGACTTTTGAAAAATCCAAAAATATTTTCCTAGCATCTATGGATCAAGATAAGTCAATGAAAAATAGTCTCATCAATTTCTTATTTGATTTGAGATTTATTTGAGATTTTAATTCATATTGTGCTATTTTTAATTGTTTTTAATTTCTTTCTGGTTTCAAAAATTGGTGAGAAAATTAGTCAAAGCTTGTTTGACCATGTTGGACGTATGAGAATTTAATTGGACATTTTGAAGTTGATTTGAATTGAATTTGAGGTTTGACCTTATTTGTTTATTTTTTATTTGCATTTTATTTTAATTCAAAAAAATACAAAAAAAATATTGTTGACTTGTTATCTTCATTTCTTTTATGTTTGGTGTCGATTGATGATGATTTGATTCCCATTTGATCAATTGGATTTGGTGGTTGTCTTCTTTTCCCCTCCCTTTGATCTTCATCCCTTTATTTCCATCAATGACCAATGAGTTAAAGTCTTCTGGTTGGTCTTGACAAATGAGAGGTTTAACCTTCTTTGATCCAAACCAAACTCAACTTGATCCATGATCAAGTAAGTTGTTTTGTGTCCAAGATAGGTTGCTTCTTGGTCAAGCAAATAACCTAAAGTCAATACAAGGTCCTTCCCCTTTTGTTTTGGCATGGCATGTTTATGGAGCTTGGCTTACTAGTCATGATCTCTCACTTGTGTTCTTTGCCTATATTTTTATTAACCGGCCTCAGATAGGTGTGACTACTACATTAGTACACTTACGATTGCTTAACATAGCGCTGCATTGTCTTATGACAAGCTAACATAACCTCAGTAATTACTAACTTTAATTTGAGTATTTAATTTCTTGCCATTTACTTTTAATGTCATTTATTTATTACTCATTATTCATATTGATTTTCCCTTTGCTCACTTGAGCATATATTCTATGTTTATGTCATTTTTCTTTTGCTCATTTGAGCTCATTATTATATATAAATATATTGTTATCTTGTATTTGCTTTGTGTTTGTTTTGTGTGAACCAAATGCAAAACGGAGAAAGGACTTAGAATTAGGACTTACCTATGCTTAAAGGAGTTCAAGAGCAACTAGGCCTTATGCCTTTAGAGTGAAAAACTTGTTGAAGAGCAACTAGGCCTCATGCCTTTAGAATGCTAAAATTCAAAGTTGATCTCAAAGGACTTCTTCTCCAAACTTATTCTTTGTCCATTCCCCTTATTGTGTTGTGAACTTTTTGATGTTTGCTTTTGTGTGATATGGATCCCACCTTGAGATTGTGAAAAGAGGACCATTGTCATGAGTAGCCAAGTTAAGAGACAAGCCTAATGGAGATCCTAGGAGCTTGAATTCAAATTGTTTGATTGCTTGTTTATTTGCTAAGTCCAAAGGAAAGGAGCATCTTGAGTCATCTATATGACTTCAAGAAAAGGAACTCCAAGGGTTTATATTTCCCCTCTTATCTTTGTATGCTTTAGGACTAGCCTTTCTCTTCTTCTCCCCAATCTAACCAAGCCAAAAATCATTTTCAAAACTTTGACTTTGTTTCAAATTAGAAACCTAGGCCTTAGGCCTTTGATTTTTCAAACCATTTCCATCAATACTCATTGTGAATAAATCTTAATCCAACTTTGACTTTATTTTGTAAATAAATCTAACACTTAAATATAACTCACTTCAAGTTATTTTTGTGGTTTCAATGGCCACTTGTTAAAACTTTTCAAAAACATTAGTCATAGGTTTGAGTTATCATAGTGGTTGATGTAAACCTCACCTCATCCTTAGTGATTGGATTATAAGTCTTCCATGCTTATTATAGGGTTAACCCCTCCCTAGCATGTTGAAGCCTTCCTCACATGGTGGATTGTTGGTGTAGGTTGAGTTTTCTCCCTTTGATAACAAAAGACCTTAAGGCTTTTGGTCAAATCAATTCACCAATCTTTGAGACTTTTAACCCGAACTACGAGGTTTTGATCCTCCTTTGTGATGGTACGTATGCAATGGGTTCATCCATTCAAACAACAAAACTTGTAAATACAATCTATTCTCTTCTCATCCCTACAATCTTTTGCGCAAATCTTTTCACAAATACCAACCTACAACACATATTTGCAAAAAGGGTTCCCTTAGAGTACTAAGGATGTTTTGGGTGCGTAAAACCTTCCCATTTCATAACCAACCCCCTTACCTAGATCTCTGACATTTTTATTAGTTTTTGATTTGAAAAACTTCTTACCTGGCTTTTGTTCGCTTTTTAGCATTTCCTTTGGATAAATAAAAGTGCGGTGGCGACTCGAATTGTATGTTTACTTTTGGTTTAGTCAATAAACTTAAAGGTAACGAAAACCCCGCTACAGAAAAGTGGCAACTCTGCTGGGGACTTATTGCTTCCTAGTGGGTTTAGCCTACTTTTTGCTTGTATGTGTTGTATGTTTATATTTATTTGTGGCATATTTTTGTGCAAATTTGGGATGAATGTATTGTTTGTAATGTATGAATTTCTTGATATTAATTGCTTGTATGCTTGGTGGTTTCTTGTGAGATGAGTTTTATACCCGAACTCGAGTGCACTTATGTTAGGAGAATGGAATAGTATTGTTGACTTGTGTGGAGTTATTCCTTAACAAGTTAACTTGCAAGTCCATTCACTTGGTGGAGGCCTTGTTGGGATCAATAATGTCACACGAGTAGTCGTGGTTAGGCATTACTCTTTCCAATAGGATCCTTAGAAACCAAGGACCTTAGATACCTAGCCCATCTTGGCCTATTTTAGGACGTAGTGTGAAGATCTTTCAAGTGTAAGATTTGACACGATTGTTACACGATACTACACTCATAAGAGTCTCTCTTGAGAATATATTTGGAAGACGAGTAGTCGTTTCATCCGATAATATCTGAAAGATGGGATGATGACTATGGGAACCTTTTTAGAACATGATTGTCAAGTTTAACCATAGTACACTCCCGTTGGGTGGTTCTTAACTGAGACTCCATGCTCGTGACTTACAACAAACCCGTGATTCGCGGTTGATCTGTTCTCATATATCGTCAATATCAATGGAACTTGGGTGTTGATAAGGTGTAAACGATAATCCACCAAAATGGATGATTGATATTGATGATGACTTGAGCCATCCCGTGACCTTTGTGTGGTGTGACTTGATTGAAAGAGTTAAGGAGTTTAAGAGGTATATTTGAAAATTTTCAGACATGGATAAGCAAAGAAGGAATACGAAGAAGTACAGTTTGAGACAACCCGACTTGAAAGAGTTAAGGAGTTTGACATCTTATGTATTAGAGCCCTTGGAATTCAAGGCTCGCCATGGGAAGCTTCTGTCTATTCTTTCTACCAAGGTGGATGAGGGTCTGATGAATGTGTTGGTGCAGTTCTACGATCCTCTGTATCGATGCTTCACTTTTCCGGATTTCCAGATGTTGGCTACATTGGAGGAGTATGCCTATCATGTGGGTATATCTATTCTAGACCAATTGTCGTTCAGTGGTTTGGAGAAGATTCCGTCTTCTCAAGAGATTGCTGATATGCTTTATGTGGATGCATCTGACATTGTTGCCAATATGACTGCCAAAGGGGGAATTCAAGGTCTCCAATCTGATTTTCTGATTGCCAAAGCTACTTTGTTTGGGAAGGCCATGAGTAAGGAAGCTTTTGAAGCCATATTTGTACTCATCATCTATGGGCTAGTGTTATTCCCCAACATCGACAATTTTGTGGATGTGAACGCTATTAGGATTTTCTCTTCTCTTAATTCCGTTCCGACGCTGTTGGGTGACACTTATTTCTTTTTGCATATGAGGAATGCAAATGGTGGTGGTACCATTGTGTGTTGTCTGCCTCTGTTGTACAAGTGGTTTATTTCGCACTTGTCTCAAATGCTTGCCTTCAAGGAGAACAAGGGATGTCTACGATGGTCAAAGAGACTTATGTCTCTCACTAATGATGATATCTCTTAGTATAGTTGTGTTTATGATGGCGTTAAAATTATTGATTCTTGTGGTGAGTTCTCCAATGCACCTCTTCTTGGTACATGTGGTGGAATTAACTACAATCCTGCTTTGGCTCGCCGTCAACTTGGGTTCCCCTTAAAAGATAAACCTAACAACATTTCATTAGAAGGCTTATTCTTTCAGAAGGGTAAAGATCCCCAAAACTTGAAGGATAGGATGGTTCGCGCCTGGCGCAAAGTTCATAGGAAAGGGAGGAATGAGCTTGGTCCGAAGAATTGTGTTGCTTTGGAACCTTACACCTCTTGGGTGAGGAAGAGAGCTCTCGAGTATTGCATGTCATATGAGTATCCAAGACCTACCCCTATGGTTATGGTTGGGCCTTCAACCCTCCCTAATCAAGGAGTAGAGGAGTTGAGAGACGAAGACCATTCTCGTGCTTGGGTTCGTGAGTGTGAGGAGCTTCTTCAGCAGCTCAAGGATAAGGATGCAATGATAGAGTTTCTAGAGCATCAGGTTATTGATGAGCCTGATGATATAGTTACTTCTCTCCTTTCTCACTCATCCAGGTTTTGGAAGAGGAAGTATGATCAGCTCGCCAAGGAGAAGGTCGACATGGAAGCAGCTTATGAGAGAGAGGTGAGAAGGCTTTGTGTGACTTATCTTCCGATCTCGAAGGCTTTGGATGATTGCTTCTAGGGCTCCATAGGATGTTTATTCTCCTTTTTTCTTGTATTATATTTGGTTACCGAGACTGTACTACTTCTTTGGTATAAAAAGTTTCCAAATATTATTGCTATGAGTATTCCATATGTGTCTTAAAAAATTCAATATTTTCGAAACATTTGTAAATAGATCACTATAAAGTTCCTCTGATAAAAAACAAATCATATGCACAAGCATTGCCTGTATCATATGCATACACAGGTTTTGGTTCCGAGCTCTTGCTGAGTGGTCTAACTCTTTACTCTTCATTTATTTTGAAGACAACCTGACGCACCGGTATAACACCCGAGAAAATTATCATAAGATCTTGGAACACCTCAAACAATAGAACAGAGACTTGAAGGAAGAGATTGTCAGGTTGACTGCCATGATGGAGTCAGATCTTACCGCACAAAGTCAAGCTTCACCAACTCCTGCAACTCCTCCCGCGAGGACTGTTCTCTCTGAAGTGGTAACCTCAACAGTGCCTGCTACCACCGCCCATTTCGCTCCTAATATGCCAGCTGGTTTCCCTTGGGGAATGCCATCTAACTTCGTGCCAGAGGGTTTTGCTCCCACTCTTGCTTCTATGCCGGCATCTAGCCCGGTCCTGTCTGTGCCACCACCCATTGTGCACACCTTACCTCGTGTGGAAGACACACTTTATCATTATGAGCCATCTGAGGGCCCAAACGTATATGAGAAAATGGATGAGATGAAAGATCAATTTCTTGAGCTGCGCAAGGAGTTGAAAACTTTGAGAGGTAAGGACCTTTTCGGGAAGACTGCTGTTGATCTTTGCTTGGTGCCCAATGTTAAAATCCCAGTTAAATTCAAAGTGCCTGACTTTGAGAAGTACAAGGGAAACACATGTCCACTCAGCCATCTTGTGATGTAGGCTCGCAAGATGTCAACCCAAACAGACAATGATCAACTGCTGATCCATTACTTTTAGGACAACCTGACAGGTGCTGCACTCCGTTGGTATATGGGGCCGGAGAGTGCAAGCATCCGTACTTTCAATGATCTTGGAGAGGCGTTCGTGAAAAAATATAAATATAATATGGACATGGCTCGAGTCAGGGACCAGTTGAGGGCAATGTCCCAGAAAGACAAGGAGACCTTCAAGGAATATGCCCAGAGGTGGCGAGAATTGGCAACTCAGATAGTGCCACCCTTGGAGGAGAAGGAGATGACAAAGATCTTCCTGAAGACTTTGAGCTTTTTCTACTATGAACGCATGATTGCTAGTGCTCTCTCGGACTTCACCGAAATGGTGAATATGGGGATGAGGCTAGAAGAGGGGGTCCGTGAAGGACGCTTGTCTCGTGATGATGGTTCCTCGGCAAAGAAGTATGGAGGATTTTCCAGGAAGAAGGAAGGGGAGACTCATGCTGTTTCTTCCCATGTCAAAAGAAGGCCCTCTGTGAGGAGGAAAAAGGTCTGACCAACTGTTAACCAACACCATGTGGCTCATATAGCACCTGCTTTCAGAGAAGTTTAACAACAACCACAACAACAACATCGTCAACAACAACAGGCTTACCAGCCTCGCAACAATAACAACACCAGCACCAGTAACTATGAGAGGAAGAGGGTGACTTTTGACCCGATTCTTATGACGCATGCTGAACTTTATCCTTCCTTAATTGATAAGAAGATGATAACTCCTCATGATCCTCCTGCTGTGCCAGTCAATCCCCAATGGTGGTACAAGCCTGAACATCACTGTGTGTATCATTCCGGTGCTCCCGGATATGAGGTGGAGAATTTTTTTCCTTTAAAGATCAAGGTGCAATACCTTGTGAGGAGTGGGATACTGTTCTTTGAGGATGTAGGCCCAAATGTGAAGAAGAACCCATTGCCCGAGCATGGGAAAGTCGCTGTCAATATGGTTCATGGGTGCCCTGGCAAATATAAAGTCCTTTATGTGAATGACATAAGGTAGTCCTTGGTAGAGATGCATAAGCTATTGTGTGAACACAGTCATTATGAGCATGATCATGATAGGTGCCAGGTGTGCACTATCAATGAAAGAGGATGCCGTCAAGTGAGAAGGGACATCCAAGAGATGTTGGACTAATGGATGATTGAGATACTTCAGAATCTTAATGAGGATGAAGTCGATGTTATCACTCCTGTGTTTAAAATTCCTGATCTTGTTGTTATTAAGTACGATGGCAGCAAGAAGAAAGTATCACCAACTCTTGTGATCAAGCCAGCGGTCCGTGTCCCGTATGTATCAGATAAGGAGGTCCCATACCATTATAATGTTGTTATGCTAGAAGATGGGAAGGAGGTGTCGTTGCCCTTAACCTCTGTCGTGAGCGTTTCCAATGTCAGTGGTGTGACCCGTAGTGGTCGGCTTTTCTCGGCTCAGCCGAAATCCCATGAAGATGTTGTGAAGAAAGATGGTGATAGTCCTGTCGGTCCTAGGGGGACTTCTTTTTCAAATCATTCTACTCCTGTTGTGAAGGGTGTTGACCCTGTTGTTATTAAATCCAATAATACTCCTATCCTGGTTGGCCAGTCTGGCATGTTGAAAGAGGATGGTGATGATATGCTGAGGAACATCAAGAGGAGCGAGTATAATGTTGTGGATCAGTTGCTTCAAACTCCATCAAAGATATTTGTCCTATCTTTGCTGATGAATTCAGAGCCACACCGTGAAGCGTTGCAAAGGGTGTTGGACGTGGCATACGTGGATCACGATGTCACAATTGAGCAGTTTGATAGCATTGTTGCAAATATAACCGCCTGCAACAATTTGAGCTTTTGTGATGATGATCTTCCCGAGGAGGGAAAGGACCACAATTTGGCTTTACATATCTCCATGAATTGTAAAGATGATGCCCTGTCCAATATGTTGATGGATACAGGGTCATCACTTAATGTATTGCCAAAGTCCACTCTTGCCAAACTTTCATACCAGGGGCCTCCCATGAGGCAGAGTGGAGTGGTAGTGAAAGCTTTTGATGGATCGCGTAAAACTGTGATTGGCAAATTGGACCTCCCAATCAAGATTGGACCTAGTGATTTCCATATCACTTTCCAGGTCATGGATATTCATCCGTCATACAGCTATTTACTTGATAGACCATGGATTCACGAGGCAGGTGTCGTGACATCCACCCTACACCAAAAGTTGAAGTTCGTTAAGAACAAAAAGTTGGTGGTGATAGGGGGAGAGAAGGCTCTCTTGGTCAGCCATTTATCTTTCTTCTCCTATATTGATGCTAAGGATGAGGTTGGAACACCGTTCCAAGCCTTGTCTATTGTCGAGCCTTCTAGGAAAGGACTTTCTTCATTCGTCTCCTATAATGACGTGAAGTTGGCCATCGAGCATGGTGCAACTGATGGTTTGGGGAAAATGATCAAGATAGAAGATAATAAGTCCCGGGCTGGTATATGGTACCCTTCTGGTGTTTCCAATGATCTTGGGCTGTTTCAGAGTGGAGGTTTCATCCACACCGTTGAAGATCAGGAAGCTGCTGCCATCGTTGAAGAAGATGAAGAGGAAGACCTTGGCAACTTTGTCATACCTGGAGGAATCTGCAACAATTGGATCGCTGTTGATGTTCCAACAGTTATGCATAAGTCAATGTAATGTGTTCATTTTATTCAAAAACCCTTCTCCCATGCCAAAAGGAGAAGTGAAGACATTGTTGGCATAATTGATTAATACAATGACATTCATTCAATAATCACATGTTAAATGTTTGTTTTTCTCAAATTATTTTTCCTTTTTGCCTTTTGCATGAAATTGGTGATCACTATAAAACCCTAAAAAAGAGAATAAAATCAATTTTTCATCTGCATAATGATTTGCCTTGTTTGAATTCTGAAATCTCTTTTATAATCAAAATCATTATGCAGGTTAATCAAACCCATTGAACATAATGATCCAACACCATCTCCCAACTTTGAGTTCCCTGTATTTGAAGCAGAAGAAGAAGATGCTGAAGAGATTTCTAATGAGATTACCCGCCTGCTTGAGCACGAGCAGAAGATCATTCAGCCACATCTTGAGAATCTGGAAACAGTCAACTTGGGGTCTGAGGAATGAATTCGTGAAGTGAAGATTGGGGCACTCCTTGAAGAGTCTGTTATGAAAGGTTTGATTGAGTTGCTACGAGAATATGTCGACGTCTTTGCCTGGTCGTATGAAGACATGCCTGGTCTAGCTACTGATATCATGCAACATTTCTTGTCGTTGAAGCCTGAGTGTGTGCCTGTGAAGCAGAACCTCAGAAGAACTCATCCTGATATGGCAGTGAAGATTAAAGAAGAAGTTTAAAAGCAAATTGATGTGGGGTTTATGGTGACTTCTACATATCCTCAATGGGTGGCCAATATTGTGCCCGTGCCTAAGAAAGATGGAAAAGTCCGAATGTGCGTGGATTACCGTGACTTGAATAAAGCTAGTCTAAAAGATGATTTTCCTCTACCACACATTGATATGTTGGTAGACAATACGGCTAAATTCAATGTCTTTTCATTCATGGACGGATTTTCCGGTTATAACCAAATTAAAATGGCACCCGAGGATATGGAGAAGACAACATTCATCAAACCTTGGGGAACATTCTGTTATCGAGTGATGCCCTTCGGTTTGAAGAACGCCGGAGCCATGTATCAACGAGCTATGACTACCCTGTTTCATGATATGATGCACAAGAAGATTAAGGTGTATGTCGATGATATGATTGCAAAGTCGAAAACGGAAGTTGAACATGTAGAACACTTGTTGAAGCTTTTCCAGCGATCGAGGAAGTATAAGCTCCACTTGAATCCAAACCAGTGTACATTTGGAGTCCATTCCGGCAAGTTATTGGGCTTTATTATCAGTGAGAGAGGTATTGAGGTTGATCCTGCCAAGGTCAAAGCAATACAAGAGATGCCTGCGCCCAAAACTGAGAAGCAAATCCGAGGTTTTCTTGGCCGCTTGAATTACATTTCGAGATTTATATCCCACATGACTGCCACATGTGCGCCTATATTCAAGCTCCTCCGGAAAGATCAACGTCATGATTGGAATGAGGATTGCCAAAAAGATTTTGACAGTATCAAAGAGTATTTGTCCGAGCCTCCAATTCTGTCTCCGCTTATTGAAGGGAGACCGTTGATTATGTACCTGACTGTGCTTGATGATTCCATGGGTTGTGTCCTTGGTCAGCAATATGAATCAGGAAAGAAAGAATATGCAATATACTACTTGAGTAAGAAGTTCACTGACTGTGAGTCTCGGTACTCAATGCTTGAGAAGACATGTTGTGCTTTGGCTTGGGCTGCTAAGCGTTTACACCAGTATATGTTGAATCATACAACTTGGTTGATATCCAAAATGGATCCAATCAAGTATATCTTTGAGAAGCCTGCTTTAACTAGGAGGATTGCCCGTTGGCAGATGTTGTTGTCTGAGTATGATATTGAGTATCGAGCTCAAAAAGCTATTAAAGGTAGTATCTTGGCTGACCACTTGGCGCCTCAACCAATTGAAGATTATCAGTCTGTGCAATACGACTTCCCTGATGAGGAGATTCTGTATTTGAAGATGAAAGATTGTGATGAGCCTACGCTCGATGAAGGGCCAGAGCCTGGTTCCCGATGGGGTATGGTGTTCGATGGTGCTGTCAATCAGTATGGAAATGGTATTGGGGCAGTGATTATTACTCCTCAAGGCACACATTTTCCTTTTACAGCAAGGCTAACTTTCAAATGCACGAATAATATGGCGGAGTATGAGGCCTGTATTATGGGTTTGGAAGAATGTATTGATCTTAGGATCAAACATCTTGATGTTTATGGTGATTCAGCCCTTGTTGTTAATCAGATTAAGGGTGAATGAGAGACGAATCAGCCTTGCCTCATCCCATATAGAGATTATGCGAGGAGGATTTCAACTTTCTTTACTAAGGTTGACTTCCATCACATTCCTCGAGATGAGAATCGGATGGCGGATGATCTCGCTACGCTTGTTTCAATGATTGCTGTCAACTACTGGAATGAAGTTCCCAATATTACTGTGATGCGCTTGGATAGACCAGCTCATGTGTTTGCAGTTGAAGAAGTACGAGATGATAAGCCATGGTATTATGATATCAAGTGTTTTCTCCAAATTCATATTACCCGCCTAGAGCATCTGTTAAAGATACGAAGACTTTGAGGAGATTATCTGGTAGTTTCTACCTTAATGGTGATGTGCTTTACAAGAGGAGTTTTGACATGGTTCTGCTCAGGTGCGTGGATAGACACGAAGCAGACATGTTGATGACTGAAGTTCATGAGGGTTCATTTGGTACTCATTCCTATGGACATGCTATGGCTAAGAAGATGTTGAGAGCAGGCTACTATTGACTGACAATGGAGTCTGACTACTGCAGATATGTGAAGAAATGCCACAAGTGTCAAATTTATGCGGACAAGATTCATATTCCCCCGACACTTCTGAACGTTATTTCCTTACCATGACCTTTCTCCATGTGGGGAATTGACATGATTAGCATGATTGAACCTTAGGCGCCGAACGGTCACCGTTTTATTCTCGTAGCCATTGATTACTTCACGAAGTGGGTTGAAGCGACATTGTATGCAAATGTGACCAGGCAAGTGGTTGTGAGGTTTATCAAGAACCAACTCATATGCCGATATGGTGTGCCAGACAAGATCATTATTGATAATGGATCTAACTTGAACAACAAGATGATGAAAGAGATGTGTAGCGAGTTCAAGATTGCACATAATAATTCTTCTCCCTATAGACCCAAGATGAATGGGGTTGTTGAAGCTTCTAGCAAGAATATCAAGAAGGTTATTCAGAATGTGGTTGTTACATACAAAGATTGGCATGAGATGCTGCCATTTACTTTGCATGGCTATCGTACATTCGTTCGCACTTCAACAGGGGCAACCCATTTCTACCTTGTATATGGCATGGAGGTTGAGATCCCATCAATGAGAGTCTTGATGGAAGCCAAGTTAACTGAGGCTGAATGGGTTCAGAGTCGTTATGACCAATTGAATTTGATTGAAGAGAAGACATTAACTGCCATATGCCATTTTCAGTTATATCAGCAAAGGATGAAGAAAGCCTTTGATAAGAAGGTCAACCTTCACGTGTTACGAGAAGGTGACCTCGTGCTCAAGAAAGTCTTGTCTTTCGTGTCCGATTCCAGGGGGAAGTGGACTCCAAACTATGAAGGTTCATACATTGTTAAGAGAGCCTTTTCAGGCGGTGCTTTGTTTCATACAACTATGGATGGGGAGGATTTCACATGAAAATATATAATATATATAATATATATATTATATATATATATATATATATATAATATATATATATATAATATACCCCGCTAGATTGAGTACCTCACCCTGGGGCAATCTAGGAAAAAATTAGGGATTTGGCAAGTAACTGCATCCAGACAAGACTTTGTTCTACAACTGTTGTTTGTCAAAGATTCTCGCTCAGTAATCATCAACTGAAGTTTCGAATACGGTGGATTCAGAGTTGGTGGAGAAACGGCCATTATGTTCAATGTAGCCTTTTTTCCATGTATATCACCAATTTCAAATTTGTAAAGATCCATGGAGTCTCGCCATTTGCGGACTACCGTTCTTTAAATAAATTTGAGCCTTTATCCAATTCTTTGCACTCTTGTTAGTTTTTGTTTAACAAATGTTTGCATGTTTTAATTGATAAATATCACTGTTTTAAACAAATAAAGTTTTCATAAATAAATTGTTTTAAACAAAATGAACAGTTACAATTACTGGAAGGATACGTGTAATCTCCTCAGTGTTTTCCCAAGGATAGTATGATCACCCAAAGGGTAAGACGTTTGTTCATATTCTGGAATTTTGTATCCTCTTCATCAGCTTTCAAGTTTTCTCCCCATCGAGCGCAGAAAGAATAGTACATCATCAGCTTCCCAGAGAATCTAATATGAGAAATTCTCTTTGATGGCAGTAGACTAATCTATCTTGTTGGATTGTTTTTCCCTAGCAGAATTTTTGGATGTTCATCCAACGTACTCCCGGATAGTTTGTTTGTGCATACATGCTTGTTTCCCCCGCGGAGTCTTAGCAATCCATGATTGGTTGTATGGCTGATCTGTGGATGATCCCTTCTGTTCCAGTTCTTGCTTTGATCTTTTAGAGACGTGTATCCCTCTATATCAGGCACTAGCATTTGTTTTTTTATCAATTGTATGGTTGTCATCCCTTGTGTGCATTGACCTAAAATCCCTTATAGATTGATAAAAGTTGATATGTTATTCTACTCATAAGGAGGTTTGTCTTTCCCCAGCATGAGTAGAAGTCCCCAGCGGAGTAAGCATGTGTTCCCTGCAGAGCTATCTTTCCAGATAATTGTCTCCTCAGCAGGACGTTGCCTAGAGCAATTGAAGAAGGGCTTGTTTCCCTTTTCATCCCTAGCTTGTCACTTGTTGACAAAGGATTCATTTCCGATTTCCTCAGCCAGGGTAGTCCGTCGAGAACGTTTGCAGCATTGTCCCCAGTAGGGTTGCCTGATCCAAGTTTGACGTCTGGTATCTTCTCCGGCTCTGAAGATTTCTTCTAGCATTGAGAGCTGGTGTTGAAGATGTTTATTTCCTTCCATAGTGGAGCAATTGCTATTTTCCCCCTTATTAGAGTTTCCTCTCCAGCAGATAGAAGGGAGTGTTTTGATTGATGTGCATCTGGTTGGTGGTTGTTCCCCATGGGGATTCACATCGTTCCTTGATAAGCTTCCCTAGTAGAGTTTCTTCTTCGGTGGATCTTACTGTTATTCAACCACCTGTCCCTGAGAGAATTTATGGAAAATCCCTGGCAGATCTTCTGCATCTTCCTTATGTCAGGATTGTTTACCCCTGGGAGACTTCTCTTGTGCAGAGTGTTACCTCTTGCAGTCGGAAGCTTTGACTTTTCCTATTCCCAACTATGGTTAAAGTCTCCTCTTTTTCCCGAGATCATCCCCACCAAAGTTGAGTTCTCCAGTAGGCTTCGACCTTCTTGTCGAGACGGTTGCCGAGTGTCTGTTTGGGATTCTTGGACTTGTTTGTGTTAGATATGTCTGTTTGTCAGCATTAATCATACACAAATCATGCATATACATGAATAATCATAGCATTCAGATATTCATGTTGCATTCTTTGCCATAGATCTTTGATTGATATCTCCTGCTATTGGTGAAATGTTCTTCCCTAAGCAGATGTTTGTGTTTGATCTCTCCATATAGAGTCAGCCCCATAGGCAGAAAGTGTCTATCGTTTCTTCTTTCTTCCCCACTTAGTTATGTCCTCGTGGATGATTATTGTTTCAGTTTCCTCCCAGTTGTGTACCGGGATGGAATTACTCCCATGAGTTATATCCTCATCGGGTCGAGTCTTGTTTGATTGTGTCTTTCTAGTTTGTTCCTAGACTGACTCCCTTTCTTGTTATCCCCTGCAGTTTCCCTGTGGTTTAGTTGCTCAATTGCTCAGTAACCAGTAATTGTTCATCCTTTCCCTAGTGGATCTTATGGCCTTCTACCCAGTAACCGGTAGTTGTAAGTCCTGTTTTTGTGGTTTTCTACCCAGTAACCGGTAGATGCAATCCCCTCTTTGTGGGTTATCTTTACCCAGTAACTGGTATTGTTATTCCTTCATTTTCGAGTATACCACCCAGTAACCGGTGATATATCTCTTGGATAATTGCTTTTGTCAACCAATTCATCCCCCGCGAGTCATCTTTCATTTACCCGTATTTGGTAATGATTGTTTGCCCTTCTGATTGGTCATCATTTTATACCCAGTAACCGCTATCCCGATGTCCTTTCTTTTTGGTTGATTTATCCTTCATTAACCCAGTAACCGATTGTGGATAATCTTCCATGCGATTATTTTATCTACGTTATGACGGTAATAGATAATATATCTCATGCGCTCTTCAGTCGAAGTCTTTTGCTTCCCCAGTCGAGTAAGATTCGTATCTCCTTGTGGGATCGAATGTCCATCCTGTAAGTTGAGTATGCTTTTTCAGCCCTCCTTTTGGATGATGAGTGTCTTGGATATGTTCCCAATTCACGCCTGGTCGGTCACCTTTTATATTCCCAGTAACCGGTATCCCTGGTGTTCCTTCCTTCGGCTCCATATTATGACTTTTTGTCCCCTGTGGAGTCAGATTTTCTTGAGTTGAGATGTGCCTTTTGGGTCCTCCTCAGATGTTTCGGATGATTGGTATCTCTCACCCTTATGCCGGTCTTAGATATTCTTTCTCCTTGAGCCTGTTGTTCTCTCACCCAGTAACCGGTGTTTTGATAACACGTCTCACTTTGAGTTTATTACCCAGTAGCCGGTAATATCTCGTCCTTTCTTCCTCAGCTGCGTCCTTTGTGGACATCCCCGTCTGAGTCCGGATTTTTTTATCCGATGTATCCTTTGTGGATAATTTTGTTGTATTGGCATTTTCCCCAATACATGCATCTTTGCGTCAGCTCGAGTCTTTCCATCGATTTATTTTCGTGGAATGCCTTCGTGTCTCCCAGCAAGTTTTCAAGTCACGACCTGCTCACGCATTTTTGCCTTATTTCCCCATAGAGTCTCTGTCTCCCTAGTGAGTGTGTTACTCCTATGGATCTTCAGTTTCTCCCGATTTCTTTTCCTTTGTGGCAATCATTCACCATGAAGATTTTATTTTGCACGCATACATTTGCATCATGAGGTCTCTTAGGCACCAAAATTCATCTCTTGGTTATTATCTAAGCTCATTCTATCACGTCGAGATGAAGATTTTAACCTTCATATCTCCGTCTAGAACGACCTTAAATAGGGGCATCTGTAAGACCCTAATTTTGATCCTAAGATCCCTCATGGCATCATGATTTTACACAAATGCGTTGCCTCAAGGATCATAGCATATTTGGATCCTTAACCCTAGGGGTGGGACTTGCTTCAGTGTTTTGAGACCACCAAGCATGCTTTTATTGTATATTATTTCTTTTCTTATTGAGTACTAACCAAAAGTACAAAAATATGTCACTAACTCTTTTTGTTTTAAAAGCATGAAAATGGTCCACAAAGCTCCTAATTATCATATATGTCTCCCAAGTATCTCAATTTGCCAATTTTATCAAGATAACCCAAAGGGCTTGAAGATTGTTTCCCAAGGAAACCCTAATTCAACTGTGCTTTGACTGTGCCTTGCCCATGAAGCAATCTCAACCTCTGATCAAATTTAATCAAGGTAATTTCTTCCATTCATCATTTTATGCATATGTGAGCCTATTTTAGGCCCCTCAATCATTCATTCATCAAAATTGGAAGTTTTTCCTTGAAACGTTGACCGGTCAAGTAATCTGACTAAACTGAGGTCCATTGAGATACAACTCTTGATGTGTTTGTCAAATAAAGATGACCCCAAGAGAACAAATGTTCCTAAGAACCATATGAAAAACTTTCATGTTCATCAAAAATCCATTTGAAACGTATAAGGTCATCATTAATTTCAAAACATTATGGGTCATTTTGATTGAAACCCTAATTTTGGGTCAACTTACCAAGGGCATAACCTCCTTAATTTTTATGATTTTGAGGTGAGACAAAATGCATTGGAAAACTTGAGATGTCTACTTAAAATGTTATGTTGGAAAAAATTCGATAATCCTAAAAGAAATACATGTGATAATACAAAACTTATAGGTCATATTGGACCTAACTTATTGAATTTGAAAAAGTACCCAACTTCAAATGCCCATAACTTTGTCATAGAAAATCCAAATGATGAAAACCTTGAGAGTAAATAGATCACACTAAAAAGATATACAACTTTGATGTTGGAGGTTTTTCCATTTGAAGCTTACATCATGAAAACAGAGGGGTTTGATTAAGCTTGCTTTTGGGGAACTTTTTAAAGTACTTTGAATATGTTTTGTAGTTGGATTTTCACAGCCAATTTTCATCAATTTCCAAATGCCAAATGAATTTTTTCCCAACATGACTTTTGTTACTTATTTCAAGGGATTTCTAACCATTACTCACATTACTCATTTGGATCTATCATTTGTGAGTTTCGAAATTCTTTTCATTTAGGTGCATTTTAATGTTTTATGATGAAACTTAATGTGCAAGCTATCTCCATTCAAAGTGCACGTCCAAATGATCTTCAGGTGGTATCTTCAAGATGTTTCATTCATCATTAGGTCTCCTACACGCTTGCACAAGCCCATGCAAGCAAAATTCAAATTGCCATGCACATGAGGGAAGTGTGATGCACAACCATCTTCAGCTATAAATAACCACTCCCTCTCATTCATTCATCAACCTTTTGGAGATATGAATTGTTGCAGCATTGAAACCATAGCCATACCAAAGGAATTTTTTTTCAAATTTCATTCTCACTTTCGAGCTTGAAATTTAGCATCATTAGCTGATCTTCAAAGCCTAATTCCTTAGCCTTTCACGTCCCCTTCATCCATAGATCAAAGAGGAGCAAGGAACTTGAAGGAATCGTGGCCTGAAGTGTTCCAATTCAGAGGTATACATTCAAACATTTTGGATCTAGAACTCTCAATTCAATGTAGCATTCTTGTGTTTGTGTGGTTTTCTGAAGTCCTCACACTTGAGGCAAGCCATTGGTGCTTTCAATTCACTATTTCATGAGCTTACAGTTGGAACACCATGATCTTCTTCTCCATATTTCTCTCAATATAGGAAGAGTGAGGAAGATCCAATGGTACAGTGATGATCTCCATCACACGAGCTTCATTTCCATGTCCTTATTTTCCATTTTTATTAAAACTTTTTTCTCTGCAACTAGTGGCCGGAAGTGGTTGTCTCGCCGGAGAAGATGGTGGTTTCCACTACCATCACCACGTGTGCACCTTCACAACCTTTGGATCTTGTATTCAGGATCTAATCGTGTGCATCCATTATGTTTACTTATTTTAATACAAGATGTTGCGCGTTTGACTCAAGCACACCGTGTTCTCCATGATCTGGACCATCTATCCACGCCACGTCAATTAATGAACTCCATCCTGTGGCACTGGTTTTTTCCATTTATTCTATTTTCATTTTATTTTCAGTTAATTCATTTTATTTTCAAAAATTCATAAAAAATTCATTTGAAGTCATAAAAGTATGAAACCAATTCCAAAAATTTTCTTGAAAAATATAGTTTCATATTTTGATTTTTAATTATTTTTGTGACTTCATTTGATATTTTTCATGGATTATTTGATTTTTAATAGTTTTAATTCATTTTAAAATACTTTCTGACTTTTGAAAAATCCAAAAATATTTTCCTAGCATCTATGGATCATGATAAGTCAACGAAAGATAGTCTCATCAATTTATCATTTGATTTGAGATTTATTTGAGATTTTAATTCATATTGTGCTATTTTTAATTGTTTTTAATTGTTTTAAATTGCTTTCTTGTTTCAAAAATTGGTGAGAAAATTAGTCAAAGCTTGTTTGACCATGTTGGACGTATGAGAATTTAATTGGACTTGTTGAAGTTGATTTGACTTGAATTTGAGGTTTGACCTTATTTGTGTATTTTTTATTTGCATTTTATTTTAATTCAAAAAAATACCAAAAAAATATTGTTGACTTGTTGACTTGTTATCTTCATTTCTTTTATGTTTGGTGTTGATTGATGATGATTTGATTCCCATTTGATCTATTGGATTTGGTGGTTATCTTCTTTTCCCCTCCCTTTCATCTTCATCCCTTTCTTTCCATCAATGGCCAATGAGTTAAAGTCTTATGTTTGGTCTTGACAAATGAGAGGTTTAACCTTCTTTGATCCAAACCAAACTCAACTTGATCCATGATCAAGTGAGTTGTTTTGTGTCCAAAATAGGTTTCTTCTTGGTCAAGCAAATAACCTAAAGTTAATACAAGGCCCTTCCCTTTTTGTTTTGGCATGGCAAGTTTATGGAGCTTGGCTTACTAGTCATGATCTATCACTTGTGTTCTTTGCCTATATTTTTATTGACCGGCCTCAGATAGGTGTGAGTACTATATTAGTCCATTTACGATTGCTTAACATAGCATTACATTGTCTTATGACAAGCTAACATGACCTCACTAATTCCTAACTTTAATTTGAGCATTTAATTTCTTGCCATTTACTTTTAATGTCATTTATTTCTTACTCATTATTCATATTGATTTTCCCTTTGCTCACTTGAGCACATATTCTATATTTATGTCATTTTTCTTTTGCTCATTTGAGCGCATTATTGTATATAAATATATTGCTATCTTGTATTTGCTTTGTGTTTGTTTTGTGTGAACCAAATATAAAAAGGAGAAAGGACTTAGAATTAGGACTTACCTATGCTTAAAGGAGTTCAAGAGCAGCTACGCCTTATGCCTTTTGAATGCAAAACTTGTTGAAGAGCAACTAGGCCTCATGCCTTTAGAATGCTAAAATTCAAAGTTGATCTCAAAGGACTTCTTCTCCAAACTTATTCTTTGTCCATTCCCCTTATTTTGTTGTGAACTTTTTGATGTTTGCTTTTGTGTGATAGGGATCCCACCTTGAGATTGTGAAAAGAGGACCATTGTCATGAGTAGCCAAGTTAAGAGACAAGCCTAATGGAGATCCTAGGAGCTTGAATTCAAATTTTTTGATTGCTTGTTTATTTGCTAAGTCCAAAGGAAAGGAGCATCTTGAGTCATCTATATGACTTCAAGAAAAGGAACTCCAAGGGTTTATCTTTCCCCTCTTATCTTTGTATGCTTTAGGACTAGCCTTTCTCTTCTTCTCCCCACTCTAACCAAGCCAAAAATCATTTTTAAAACTTTGACTTTGTTTCCAATTAGAAACCTAGGCCTTAAGCGTTTGATTTTTCAAACCATTTCCATCAATACTCATTGTGAATAAATCTTAATCCAACTTTGACTTCATTTTGTAAATAAATCTAACTTGTAAATATAACTCACTTCAAGTTGTTTTTGTGGTTTCAATGGCCACTTGTTAAAACTTTTCAAAAACATTAGTCATAGGTTTGAGTTATCATAGTGGTTGATGTAAACCTCACCTCATCCTTAGTGACTGAATTATAAGTCTTCCATGCTTATTATAGGGTTAACCCCTCCCTAGCATGTTGAAGCCTTCCTCACATGGTGGATTGCTGGTTTAGGTTGAGTTTTCTCCCTTTAATAACAAAAGACCTTAAGGCTTTTGGTCAAATCAATTCACCAATCTTTGAGATTTTTAGCCCGAACTACGAGGTTTTGATCCTCCTTTGTGATGGTACGTAGGCAATGGGTTCATCCATTCAAACAACAAAACTTGTAAATATAATTTATTCTCTTCTCATCCCTCCAATCTTTTGCACAAATCTTTTCACAAATTCTAACCTACAACACATCTTTACAAAAAGGGTTCCCTTAGAGTAGTAAGGATATTTTGGGTGCGTAAAACCTTCCCATTTCATAACCAACCCCCTTACCTAGATCTCTGACATTTTTATTAGTTTTTGATTTGAAAAACTTCTTACCTGGCTTTTGTTCGCTTTTTAGCCTTTCCTTTGGATAAATAAAAGTGAGGTGGCGACTCGAATTGTATGTTTACTTTTGGTTTAGTCAATAAACCTAAAGGTAAAGAAAACCCCGCTACAGCACCATATCATGAAAAAGAGTAGTCATTGCTCTTTGGTAAGTTGCACCAGCATTCTTTTAACCGAAAGGCATCACTCTATAACAGAATGTTCCCCAAGGTGTAATGAATATGGTATTCTCCATATCTTCGGGTGCCATCTTGATCTGGTAATATCCGGAAAATCCATCCATAAACAAAAAGACTTTGAATTTAGCAGTATTGTCTACCAACATATCAATGTGTCGCAGAGGGAAGTTATCTTTCGGACTGGCTTAATTTAAATCTCTATAGTCAACGAACATGCAGACTTTTCCATCTTTCTTCGGCACTGGAACAATATTGGCCACCCATTATGTATACTCAGCTATCACAAGGAAACCGACATCAATCTGCTTATGCACTTAAAATAATAGGAATAACAGGAATATCAACAACAATCCAATTGTTACACGTCCTTCCATGCGTTACAAAGTTGGTGCAGTCTTCCTCTTCGTCCTCCCCTAGCACAACAACTAAATGTTATTCATTGCCATGAATGAACCCTCCGCTACGGAAGCTAAGTTGCATATCTTCAGATCTAATAGTTGATGATCCTTTCTGGAACCCCAAACCAGTTTTTCCCTTGTTGTCGGAGACCTCTACCATGCGCCCCCACTGATCAAAAGTTCCTTCCTCAACAATCTTCTAGGCATCTTATAATGAGGACATAGGTACCCCAACTCTCTTCTCAGCAGCAATAGATAAGGCTTGGAACGGAGTTCCAATCTCATCCTCAGCCTCAACATAAGAGAAAGATGACAAATCGCTAACTAATGGCGCCTTCTCTCCACCAACAATCATCAGCTTTCCATTCTTGACAAATTTCAATTTCTGGTGCAACATGGAAGTAACAGCTCCCGCCTCATGGATCCATGGCCTTCCCAATAAGCAACTATAGGCTGGGTGGATGTCCATTACTTGAAAAGTAATCTGAAAATCACTCAGACCTATCTTGACTGGAAGGTCCACTTCACCAATTACCGTTTTGTGCGAACCATCAAAGGCTTTGACAATTACACCGCTATACCTCATGGGTGCTCCTTGATAAGATAGCTTCGACAAAGTTGACTTCGGAAGCACATTTTGTGACGACCCGGTGTCAACAAGCACATTTGACAAAGCATCTTCCTTGCAATTCAAGGAAATATGCAAAGCCAGATTATGGTTTTTGCCCTCCTCAAGGAGTTCTTCGTCGCAAAAGCTCAGATTATTGCAAGAGGTGATGTTAGCCACAATGTGATCAAACTGATCCGCAGTAACATCATGCTCCACAAAAGCTTGTTCTAGAACTATTTGAAGTGCTTCTCTGTGTGCTTCAGAATTCATCAGCTGAGACAACACTGAGATTTTTGAGGGGGTTTGGAGTAACTGCTCCACCATATTGAACTTGCTTCTTTTGATTAGTCGGAGTACCTCATCATCATCATTGGTTTTCAAATTGCATGATTCACTAGACTTATCTTTTGAACAACCAACTGGATCTACAATAGGCACTTCCACTTTCTTACCAACAATCGATTTTTCTTTATCCTTTGGGAACACCGGCCCTAACACTCGACCACTACGGGTCACCTTTATAACATCAGCAATGCTCACTACTGAATTGGTCATAGGAAACGTGACCTCTTGACCATCCTTCATCATTGTAGCATTATACTGATATGGCACAGCTTTATCAGATGAATACAGGACAGGGCCCGCTAAACGTATTACCAACGGCGATATTGATCTTTGACCGTTGTTGTTACTGGAGTCAAACTGGATTACCAACCACTCTTGTTGCTTGAAAATAGGCACTATGACATTAACATCGTCATCTACATGACGGGATTGAACAATTTGGATCATGCCTTCATTCATCAGTCGTTGGATGCCCCTTTTCACAACTTCGCAACCCCTCAGGTTAACACCACAAACAACACAACCATCATGGTCGTGCTCACATTCACTTATTAAATAAACATCCTTATGCATCTGCACTAAGGATCTCCTGATAAAATGTACATCAAAAACTTTGAATTCTCCACGACAACCGTCCACCATATTCACAGAAGAGTTCCAATGGGTGGGCAAAGGGTTTGCTTTCATATTTGGCGCACGGTCCTCGAAGGACACCATACCACTCTTCATTAATTTCTGAACCTCATACTTCAATGGATAACAGTTTTCAATATCATGTCCGAGTGCTCCTTGATGAAAAGCACAACGGAGTTCAGGTTTATACCACCAAGGAAGTGGTTATGGAATCTGCGGTGGGTTCCTCGGTTGAATTAAGTTCTTGAGAACTAACGAGGGATACAACACTGCATAAGACATAGGAATCGGGTCAAAAGAGACCTTCTTCCTCTCAAAGTTCTATTGATGATGATTTTTGTTGGTATTGTTGTGGTTGTAGGTGTTTGTTCGTTGTTGCGGTTGCTGTTGTTGACATTGTTGTTGTTGAACTGGTGTTGCTTGTTGATTAGAAAATACCCGAATTATCGAGGATACTTGATGATGATGATGTTGACGGGATGTTGGGTTCCTTATGATCTGAGGCCTCCTCTTCCTCCCGCTGCCTACTGCGTTCGTCTCACTATCCTTCTTCTTACCGAAATTACTGCCATACCTCTTGCTTGTTGATGCCTCATCTCTTGACAACCGCCCCTCTCGGACTCCTTCGTCAAGCCTCATCCCCATGTTTACCATTTCGGTAAACTCACTGGGGGCACTAGCGATCATGCGTTCATAATAAAATGAACTCAGAGTTTTCAAGAAGATCTTTGTCATTTCTTTCTCCTCCAAAGGAGGAGTGATCTGGGAAGCCAATTCCCTCCATCTTTGCGCGTACTCTTTAAATGTCTCTTTGTCCTTCTGAGACATAGACCTCAATTGGTCTCTATTCAGCGCCATGTCCATATTATACTTGTATTGCTTCACAAAACCCTCTCCCAAGTCGTTGAAAGTGTGAATGCTTGCACTATCCAATCCCATGTACCAACGGAGCACAGCGCCGGTCAGACTATCTTGGAAGTAGTGAATCAGCAGTTGATCATTATCGGTCTGAGTAGACATCTTACGAGCATACATCACAAGATGACTGAGCGGACAAGAGTTCCCCTTATACTTTTCAAAGTCAGGCACTTTGAACTTCACTGGGATCTTGACGTTGGGCACCAAGCACAACTCAGCAGCACTCTTTCAAAACAAATCTTTACCTCTCAGCGTCTTCAATTCCTTGCGTAGCTCAATAAACTGATCTTTCATCTCGTCCATCTTCTCATAAACATCCAGACCCTCAGACGGCTCGGAATGATAGATGGTATCTTCTACGTGAGGCAAAGTGTGCACAACGGGAGGTGGCACGGACATGACCAGGCTAGATGCTGACATGGAAGCAAATGTAGGCGCAAAGCCTTCGGGCACAAAGTTGGGCGGCATTCCCCACGGGAATCCGGCAGGCATATTCGGCGCGAAATGGGCGGTAGTAGTAGGCATGGTAGAGGTAGTCACCTCTGAAGTAACAGTCCTCGCGGGAGGAGTTGCAGGTGTTGGAGAAGCTTGATTCTAAGCAATAAGAACTGACTCCATCATGGAAGTTAGGCGGGCGATCTCGTCCTTCAGCTCTCTGTTCTCTTGCTCCAAATGTTCCATGATTTTCAGATGATTGGCTTGGGTATTGTACCGGTGAGTCAGCTTGCTAAAGCATAGGAGAAAACCTGCTTATGAAAATGATGCATGAAATGCAATGCTTTATTATTTTTATTTTTCAAGGAACTTACTATATCATTTGCAAATATATAATATTTAAATGGTATTTGCAACAATTTGATATGACCAAAAAATCTCTTTTTATTTATATATATTAGAAGGATTACACTGAGTACAATTTCAGAAACCAAATGAAAAATACAAGAGAAAAGGAGACTAGTCATCCTAAGGATCCCTAACAACAATGTCAGAAGATCTGGTTGAAGGTGCGTACTTCCTTCAAATGTGACAGATCTCGGTCTCAAAAGAAGCCTTCATCTGAGTCTTCTCGAGGACAAGCTAATCAACAATCTTCTTCCAAGCAACGGAAGGCTAAGGCATGCTAGAATATGAAACCTCTGGCTCTCTCTGTCTCTTCGTCACTCGGTCTTCAAGTACCTCAATAATTGCATCTTTGTCTTTAGACTCCAACTGCAACTCTTCATGCTTCTTCCTCAAAGCATGAAAACGCTCTTCCCACACGTCCTTCACTTGCTTCATCTTGGCGAGCGTGTCTTCCAACTCCTCTACATCTTGGTTAGGGAGAGTTAATGGCTCAACCACAATCGTAGACATAGGTCTTTCACAAGGATAAGGAATTTTCAACTCCATAGCTCTCTTCTTCACCCAAAGAGTGTAAGCTTCCAAAGCTACACAATTGTACGGACCAAGCTCGGATCTTCCTTTCCTATGCACATTATGCCAAGCGTGTATAATCTTCTGCTTCAAATGTTGGGGATATTTACCCTCTTGATAGAAAAGACCTTCTAACAACATGTTATTAGGTTGGTCTCTCAAGGGGAACCCAAGTTGACGACGAGCCAATGCAGGGTTGTAGTTAATTCCTCCTTGTGTACCAATGAGAGGCACATTAGAGAATTCACCACAACTATCAATAATCTCCAAACTGCTTAAAGACGGATCATACCAAACTATATCATCATTACTGAGATACATAAGTCTCTGAGACCACCTTAGACATTATTTGATCTCCACAAAAGTAGGTGTCTGAGGCAAGTGCGAAATAAACCACTTGTACAGAAGAGAAATACAACAGACAATCGTTCCACCACCTTTAGAATTCCTTAGATGCAAAGAGAAATACATATCACCCAACAAAGTAGGCACAAGATTCCCAATCAAGAAAAGTCTAATGGCGTTAACATCAACAAAATCGTCAATGTTAGGGAACAAAGCTAATCCATAGATGAGCAACACAAAGATAGCTTCAAAAGCATCCACACTACCGGCTTGAGCAAAGGTAGTAGCTTCCTTGATGAGGAAAACAGATGGCAACCCAAATAACCCTCCTTTCTTCACCCAATGAGCCTCTATCTTAAACTTCTTCAAGTGAAGAGCTTCAGCAATAATACAAGATCGGGGAATCTCCTCCAATCCACTAAAAGGCACTCTACTAGAAATAGGTATCCCCAAAAGATGAGAATACTCCTCCAAGGTAGGCACAAGTAGAAAATCTGGGAAAGTGAAACAATGGTAGAGAGGATCATAGAACTGCACTAGCAGACTCAAGAGTCCTTCAACCACATCAGCAGACAAGATGGACAAAAGCTTCCCATGACGTTGTTTGAAGTCCAAGGGATCTAATACAAAAGATGTTATTTTCCTTAACTCTTTCTTGTCGGGATATCTGAAACTGTACTTCTTAGTGTTCCTTCGTCCACAATCCATAGTCTGGAAATATTGGCAAATGATACCTTAGTTCCTTGAAATTTTCGTGTGATGAATGTTATGATGTGCATGAATGCATGAATGCAACAATCACAAATAAGGGATCACACACAAGGCAAAAAAACAAAGGTCAAGGGATGAATCAAGTCTTTGTCAAGATCAATCATCCATTTTGGTGGATTATGGTTTACACCTTATCAACACCCAAGTTCCATTGATATTGACAAGACTTGATTAGATCAACCAAGAATCAAGGCTTCGTTGTGAGTCACGAGCATGGAGTCTGGGTAACAACCATCCCAAAGGAGTGAACTAAGGATAAAAACCTGTAGATCATGTTCTAAAAAGTTCCTAGAGTCTTAATTCCATCTATCGGATATTATAGGTTAAGATGACTGACTCATCGACCCATAATATTCTCAAGAAAAACACGTTTGAGTGTAGTATCGCATAACAACTGTTATCAAGTCTACACTTGAACAATCTCCGCACTACTTCCTAAATAGGCCAAGAGGGGGTAGATGTTCTACGGTCCTCAGCTTCATAGACACAATTAGAGATAGTAATGCCTAACCATAAATACTTGCGTGACATTTCCAAATCCAGAAGAGTCTCCACTGAGCAGATGGGTCTCAAGCCAACTTGTTAAGGACTACTCCACACAAGTCGAACATGACTGTCAATTTTTCAATCAACTAGCCTTAGGATTTTGAGATATCATAGGCCAAATGGAATAAATGAATGAAGAAAGGGAATAAGATAAAGTGGGAGGGAAATGGATCAAAATAAAAATTGGTCAAAGGAGGACTTTTACCAAATTAATATCATCCATTCATTTTGGGAGATGAAATGTACATTCCATCAATCCCCTAAATCCAATGATATTTTGACAAAGTCAAATTAACCTTCATCAAGGCCCAACAACAAGAGTCAAACATAAATAAGTCATCACAATTTGTCAACAAATTTATTTGGCATTTATTCAAATTCAAAATACTAAAGTAGTGCATTTAAATTAAATATGGTTTGTCCAATTCCTAAAATCTCATCAAAACACCAAAGAAATGGCCATAAGATTTATCATAGGTCAAACAAGGTCAAAGGACCTTGGAGAAAAAATTTCATAATTTTTGGACATTTAAAAATATTTTTAAACAATTCAAAACAAATGCAAAATCAATTAATTCATGAAAAATATTAACAATGATCCAACAAATAATTTTAATTCAGAATATGAAAGAGGAAAATATTTTAAAATTTTTGGTGAGTGTCCCATATTTTTTGGATCAATATTAAATTTAATATGAATTATTGAAAGTAAAGCAATTAAAATGAAAATTAAAATATCAGAAAAAACGTGGACCACTTGATCTCCCTCATTAATTGAGGTGGCAGATCAAGTGACCAACGCGCGTTCCATTGTGCACTTAAGTCAGCGCGCCACACAATTGGTATTCAAAAGGAACGCTCATGATTAAGTCATTTTAAAAGGATCCTATGGCTTAGAACCATCCAGCACACCACCGACGGCCAAGGACCGGTAGTCTTCTCCGGCGAACCTCGTCGGACTGGTTCAGGCATAACCATCATCAAAATTAAAAAGAAGGACATGATTTCAAAGTAAAAATGGCACTAAGTTCGAATCTAGCCTCAATTCACTCTAACTCCAAGTATATTGAGAGATACATGGAGTTGAAATTTGAGGTACATGAACTGAGTTGCTTCGATTTGGCCTCTAAGCAACTCAATCTTCTTGCCTACATTGGTAGGACTTCAGATAACCAAAGAATCAATAGAATTGAGCAATAATTAGAGAGAATCGAAGAGATCAAAATTTCTGAAAAATACCTTCAATGGAGGTCTGGATTCAACCGATCTTGCTCTTGCTCTTGCTTGATCTCACTCCAAATGCTTGCAGAAGAAGGATTAAGTGATCAAAAGGTTGTGGATCCCTGGAGTTTTGAATTTCAAAACAGTGGAAATTCAAACTCAAATTCAAGTGAATTTTTCAGTATTATCATTTGCAATTTGAGGGTTAGATATTGGGGATCAAAGTTGGTGTCAATGTGTGTCCAATGCTGAGCATATGAGGCGCTATTTATAGTTGAAACCATTGCTTTTTGCACACTTGAAATCCACTTTCCAAATTTGGTATTGATGATGCATGGGTGCATGGGCGTGCATAGGCCCATAAAATCATTGGCATAAGTCCACAAATGAGTGTGAGATAGTCTGAATTCAACTTGAGTTGCAAGGCAAGTGTACATGAAGATTTGAAGTTTGATCCTTGCCAAGTGATGACAACATGTTCATGCCATGTGCAGCCTATGCATTCCTTGTCCAAAATGGATGAATTTGAGCTCTTTGGAAAGGTAAGATTGAGAGGAATAACTTTCATGTTCAACATTTTTCCATTTGGAGTTTGTATCATGAAGAAATTTGAGGCGGAAGTTTGGAATTTTTGACATATCAATTTTTTTTAAATGTCAAGCCATACGTCTCAATGTTCCACCTTACTTAACTTTTTGTATGAGCTTCAAATGAGAAAAGTGTCTTCATAAAAGTTGTATCTCTTTCAAAGACCGTCAAAATGGTCACCAATTTCATGTCATTTGGATTTTAAATGATATAGTTATGCATTTTTGAAGTTTGGAAAAATCACTTGATCAATGGTATAAGTCAAAAGTGACCTATAATGTAACCTCATATCACATTCTCAAAAAAGTTGAATTAGCTCCCACTCCAAACATAAAAGTTGAATTAGACACATTGAATTTGATTGTGCAACTTGAAAACCTTTCATCTCATAAAAATTGTGCAAGTTATGGCCTTGGGAAGTTGACTTTCAAATTAGGGTTTAGACAAAATGACCTATAATGTTTCAACATAGAAAATGATTTTCCAAGCAAAACTAGCTCTAGTTCTCAAGATGAAAGTTGTTTGTAATGTCATTTAGAGTATATTTTATCTTGTAATCATTTTCATATGGTGAAATTTGTAGGAGATAGGGTCTAGGGAGACCCAGTTTTGATCAGATGAATTCATCTGGCCAACCACCATCAACCAACTTGCTAACTTACAATTCTCTAGACTTTCTTAGTTCATGGTAAATCATATATGCATAAGATGATGAATTTTGAAGTGTCCCATGAGAAATTTGATCAATTGGTGAGATAGCTTGTTGGAGAAGTTACTCAAGATACCCAGTCAAACTAGGGTTTCCAAGGCAAATCACCCTCAAACTCTTGAAGAAAACTTGATCAATATAACATGTAGAGAATATTGGGACTCGTATATGATGATCATAACCATTCTTGTATCAATTCTTGGTTGTGCTCTTTGTTCATGAGGGTCTCAAAACCTAGATGTGAACTTGATGAATCAATGGGGTCATGCCTTTCCTACAAAAGATTTAGGCAAATACAAAGACATATTTTGGGTATTTTGGTTAGTGAAATGATAAAATACAAGTATGATACAATAACAAGGTATTTGGTGATCTCTCCCAAAACAAACCCAATGAAAAAGGGGGAAGGAGAATGCCAAGGTATGATCCCATGCTAATGCCTAATATGAAGTTACATGAGGGATCTTAGGGTCAAAATTGGGGTCTTACAGCTGCCCCTATTTAAGGGCATTCTAACTGAGGAGGTGAAGGTTAAAATCTTCGGCTCGACTCAGTAGAATGGGCTTAAATAACAACATAGGGAAACAAATTTTGGTCCCTAAGAGACCTCATGATGCATATGACATGAATGCAAAAGTTAATGATCTGTGGGGAAATATTGCCACAAAGGAAAAAGAAATCAGAGAGACCGAAAATCCGCAGGAGCACAATGCATTCGGTAAGGAAAATGCAATGGGGAGACAGAGACTCTGGGGGGGGGAGGGTTATGCGTAGGCCAGGCTACGACTTAAAACTGCCGCGGGACTCGAGGACATCCATATAAAATGGAAAGACGAGGAAAAACAACATCTGCAGGGAATACGAGTATATCAGAATAACACTGAAGTACTTGAATCATGCAGGGGAAAAGCGATTTCACTAAGGAAATGCACACTCAACTCAACCAGGGAAGATAAAATTCAATACAGGAGGAGCAGAAATCTATTATCCACTACCTGTTACCGGGTAAGGAGATAATAAAGATCTGACAGAGAGAACATCCGTCATCGGTTAGGATGAACATATCAAGGATGACTCACTGAGGAATCCAGGAGAGGAAATTCATTACCAGTTACTGGGTAAGAATAACCTTGCTAGGGAAACTGTAGAAAAGATAGGATTTACAACTACCAGTTACTGGGCAGAAGACCAAGGGTGAGAGTATTCGTCATCGGTTATGATGAACATATCAAGGATAAACTCGACAGGGGAGAAAATCCGTCCCCGGTTAAGATGAACATATCAAGGATAGACTTGCCTGGAAATGTTAAGGAGGATACCCGTCATCGGTTAGGATGAACATATCAAGGATATACCAACTGAACAAAAAGGGGTAAGAAATTACATCTATCGAAAGCTGGATAGAAAACCGTCGAAGAGAAAATCTGTCACCGGTTAGGATGAACATATCTAGGATAGACTCTGAATAGGGGACAAAGTAGGATTTACAACTACCGGTTACTGGGTAGAAAACCAATCAAAGAGAAGACCCGTCATCGGTTAGGATGAACATATCAAGGATCGACTCTGATGAGGAGCAAAAATAGGGATTATATCTATCAGTTACTAGATAGAATATGTAAGACCCCAATTTTGTCCCTAAGATACCTCATGGCATCATATCATATCATATCATTGCCTCAAGGATCTTTGTGCACCTTTGCTTCCCTCCTAGTGAGTGGGTTATCTTGTGAGTGTGGTTCTTGATCACCAAGCATGTATTGCATTTGTATATCATTGCTTTTCATCTGTCTATTAACCAAAGGTACAAAAATGTTGTCATCTAACCATGTTACTTGCAGATGAAGCCAATTAGGTCAAATCAGTCAAACTCAGTCATTGAGATAGATGGTGGCCATTCTTGAAGAATTTGGGCACCATGATCATTCATCAATAGTTCATATGAGTTGTGACATCATTTTGGATCAAGATATCAAGTGTTAGGGGCTTGGAATTCATCAGAACATGGTTCAGTCAACCAAAACCCTAGCAAAGTCAACTGAAGTCAACCTTGGTCAACTGTGCATTTAATCAGGGATTTGATGGTGGGAATTGGTTTGAGAGGTCTCATTTATGTCCATATAAGCCTCATATAACATGTCAAACATCCACAGTGAAGAATTTGAAGTCAGACAAGAGATTTCCAAAAATAGAAAGTTGACCTGTAATTGGAATTTGCCAAAAATGGAAAGTTCTTCTCCTAAAGATTACTTCATCATAAAAGCTTCAAATGAATTTTTTCCCAACATGAAAGTTGAAGATCTTGTTCTCCCATTTCCAAAAAGTCCAAGAACACTCATTTATCATGTGTGGTTGGCAAGTTATGATCAAATCATTCTCAAACATTTTTGAACTTCAAAGTGGCATATCTTTCAAACCATTTGGCCAAATTGAGTGAGGTTTTTTGCTACAAGTCATATTTGATGTTATCTATCCAAATCCTTCATCACAATTCACCAAAAATCAACCAATCAAAATGGCATTTTTTAGTTGACTTGAATTAAAAAGGAAAGGTAAAAAAGTTGACTTTCAAAATAACCATTTCCAACACATTTTACCATTGGCAAATGTTCAGAAATCATATTTGGAGTTTGTCTAAGGCCCATTTTCGTGCATTTACATGCACCCCATGCATTTTTGAGTGGTTTTAGCAAATTGGTAAAAACATTTCATTTTGAGCTAATCTCCATTACCACTCAATTAACAAGCTTAAGCAATGCCAAACACAGTATATATTTCACATTTTCTGCTGCAAAAGCCCTAGCCACACTTTCACAAATTAGATCAAATTTTCATTTTCTCTCAAACTCTCTTTTTCCTCATCTGAGCTTTTTCTGAAAAATCTTCAAAGAGCTCGAGCTTGGTTTGATTGTTTCATCATATTGCATCCTTTTGGAAGCTGTAGCAAGCATCAAATCTCAGTTGTAAAGCCTCTCATACCACTGTTACATTAAAGCTTCATCCATGGCAGATCTTGATTGGAGCTGTTTCAAAGGTTGTTGAGCTAAAATTCATTCTCCATTCATCAATACAAACCTCCTTGTACATCTGTTTCAGCCCTTTGCAACCAAACAACCACTGTATCATCACTGTGCTCCAAATCAAGTAAGATTTCGAATCTCTTTATTTTCAAAATCATGCTATGCTTTAGAAAGAACTCTCCATGCTGATTATTTTGAAACTTAAATCGTGTAAAATGGTTGTGTATTGAGAGAGAAACTTGGATTTAAAGCTTGATATTCAAATATGTTTTTGCTTGGTTCTTTCTTGTTAGCATGAGTTAGCGAAAATTAAGTTTAGATTGTTGATGAGCATGGTTAGCTGATTCGTTTGGTATACTCACTTGCAAATTCTGGGAAGTTTGTTCTTCGTGTTCATGAACTTGGTACTGTAGCTCGTAAACCCTAAAATTCATGAACCCAGAACTCATTTGATCGTGTTTTGGCTTTTTGCTTGCATGAAGATACTGTTCCATTGCCATGTGACCGTTAGCTGAGCGCCACCTCACTAAGTGAAACACAGCGTTTCACTTAGTGATCCTCTTATTTACAGTAATGCCACTGCCGTGTTTATATTTTAATTAATTCATTTTCTTTTTGCAATATTTATTTCATTTTGCATGGCCAACTTAGGAAAATCATAAGTGTTTCATTTTTTATCCAAATTTGATGGGATTTTTGTGGATTGCTTCTCTTGATCTCTAGTTTTTTATGATGATTTTCCCAGATTTTTTGCATGTGTGGATTTTAAAGTGTGCTAGGGTTTGTTCATGTTGTCCATTTTATGTATGTCTTGCCAAATTGATTGTGAAATGATGATACATTATCCAATGCTTCCCAAATTTTTTGTGCTTAAACTAGACATGTTCATGGTGATTTTGGTGTAGAGTTTGTGAATTTATCATTGCTGGTTGTGGAGATATGATTTTTTTGATTAGGGGTGTGACAATTTGTGTCACACCATTCATGTCCAACTTTATGATTTTTATTACCATGCTTATTGAACTCAAATTGGTCTGAATTGTTGCATGAACATACTTGTGGATGTTGAGAATACATGTGAATTTTTCTGGAATTATTGATGGCATTTCCTATTTGATTGGAATTTTCTCCCCTGTTTGGTCATTTGTTGACTTTTTATGACACATGTTTTTATTTGATTTGTGAAACTCTCATGCTTAATTGGATGGACTTGAAATTTGACATGTAAATTTTAGACATCTTAAAGTTTGTCATGGTTTTAGTCCCATTCATTTATCATGTGTTTTCACTGTTTTATGATTTATTGAAGTTGGTGCATGTTTTGATGCTTTATATGGTTTGGTTTGAATTTGCTTTGACTTTCTGATTTTCATTGACCTACTTCCTTTGATCCAAATGAGCTTAAATTTGGTATGATTATCATGTTATAGATGATATTTGAGCATGATTTATTTGAGGATTTATTGAAATGTTTGTGATTGGATTTGAGTTGAATCATTCTGTTGACTTCT
The DNA here is from genome assembly GCF_024323335.1 of Lathyrus oleraceus. Taxonomy (NCBI): domain Eukaryota; kingdom Viridiplantae; phylum Streptophyta; class Magnoliopsida; order Fabales; family Fabaceae; genus Lathyrus; species Lathyrus oleraceus. The sequence continues at coordinate 256,364,412 of NC_066582.1, forward strand.
TTGAGCTTCTATATGACATGTTTTGACCTAATTTGTTCATGAAATGATAATGGTGAATGATATGAATGTGAAACCACTTGGGTTTGTTTCTTAATTGTTTGAACTTGATTTGGGATAGATTTCACTTGCTGTTTTGAATTTCTTATCTCTTTTTGACCCTAGGCTTGTCTTAGTGGTCCTGTTGCTCATGTTTGAGTTCATTTTTTCAGGTTAAGAAGCAAATGCTTCAAGGAGACTTATGCAAGTTGATTAAGTTTGATTGATTATCATGGACTAACTTGTTTGTTTTGTAGGTCACTTAGCTCACA